>NC_051223.1:37932615-37972615 GCF_015220715.1 Pygocentrus nattereri
TATGTTTACTTTTCTGCATTGTTTGAGCTCAGCAGCTGTCCTTCACATTGTGTGAACATTTCATGATGATTGGGCCAATAGAAATGTCTAGAAGTAGCTCCAAAACGGTAATTTTACAGGAGAGGGCAAAAATGGCCTTTACTTTCAATGCAAGTCAATGGGAAGAGATTTTATTCTAAGCAATTTTGGAGCTACTTGTTTTTCTTTGGCCAATAAAAAAATGGTATTAAATTTCAACATATTTCAAATATCGTACTGAAGTTGAAATGTTCAGTATCGTGACAGCACTAGAGGAAAGACGAGAGAAGATAAGAGAAGGAAGTAGAGGAGCAGATTAGTGAGGAAGTGAGAAGAGGAGAGGGAGTAAAGGAGAGGAGAAGGCTGAAGACAACTGAGGAGAACAGAAGAGGAGTGAAAAGGAGAGGAGGAGCGCAGAGATTGGCAGGTGTTGGTGGGTGGGCTCTGTAATTAATCAGACATTTAAGGGTCTGTTATCAACATCAGTAATGAGGTCTAAAGGCCGTTAGTGCTGAGGTCAGTGGGCTGGAGCTGAAGTCTGCTGTGCTTAATCACTCCTCCTGTGAAGTCTATTAGCATTAATGTAATAATTAGATAATTAGGGGGGCCTGTTTTGATGCTCATGCGCTCCTTCACACTGGCTTCGGGGGACTGGCAGCTGGTGAGATTAACCTTTCAAGAGAATAAAAGAATAAAGGTTGTGTTAATAAATGGCTATTGTGATATAAACCGAGTCCGTTCTACAGTTTCTCATTAGACTGAATGAATAACCGACTCTAAATGTAGGTATTGTGATATAAACCGAGTCCGTTCTACAGTTTCTCATTAGACTGAATGAATAACCGACTCTAAATGTAGGTATTGTGATATAAACCGAGTCCGTTCTACAGTTTCTCATTAGACTGAATGAATAACCGACTCTAAATGTAGGTATTGTGATATAAACCGAGTCCGTTCTACAGTTTCTCATTAGACTGAATGAATAACCGACTCTAAATGTAGGTATTGTGATATAAACCGAGTCTGTTCTACAGTTTCTCATTAGACTGAATGAATAACCGACTCTAAATGTAGGTATTGTGATATAAACCGAGTCCGTTCTACAGTTTCTCATTAGACTGAATGAATAACCGACTCTAAATGTAGGTATTGTGATATAAACCGAGTCCGTTCTACAGTTTCTCATTAGGCTGAATGAATAACCGACTCTAAATGTAGGTATTGTGATATAAACCGAGTCCGTTCTACAGTTTCTCATTAGACTGAATGAATAACCGGCTCTAAATGTAGGTATTGTGATATAAACCGAGTCCGTTCTACAGTTTCTCATTAGACTGAATGAATAACCGGCTCTAAATGTAGGTATTGTGATATAAACCGAGTCTGTTCTACAGTTTCTCATTAGGTTGAATGAATAACCGACTCTAAATGTAGGTATTGTGATATAAACCGAGTCTGTTCTACAGTTTCTCATTAGGCTGAATGAATAACCGACTCTAAATGTAGGTATTGTGATATAAACCGAGTCCGTTCTACAGTTTCTCATTAGGCTGAATGAATAACCGACTCTAAATGTAGGTATTGTGATATAAACCGAGTCCGTTCTACAGTTTCACGTTAGGCTGAATGAATAACCGACTCTAAATGTAGGTATTGTGATATAAACCGAGTCTGTTCTACAGTTTCTCATTAGGCTGAATGAATAACCGACTCTAAATGTAGGTATTGTGATATAAACCGAGTCCGTTCTACAGTTTCACGTTAGGCTGAATGAATAACCGACTCTAAATGTAGGTATTGTGATATAAACCGAGTCCGTTCTACAGTTTCTCGTTAGACTGAATGAATAACCGGCTCTAAATGTAGGTATTGTGATATAAACCGAGTCCGTTCTACAGTTTCTCATTAGACTGAATGAATAACCGACTCTAAATGTAGGTATTGTGATATAAACCGAGTCCGTTCTACAGTTTCTCATTAGACTGAATGAATAACCGGCTCTAAATGTAGGTATTGTGATATAAACCGAGTCTGTTCTACAGTTTCTCATTAGGCTGAATGAATAACCGGCTCTAAATGTAGGTATTGTGATATAAACCGAGTCCGTTCTACAGTTTCTCATTAGGCTGAATGAATAACCGACTCTAAATGTAGGTATTGTGATATAAACCGAGTCCGTTCTACAGTTTCTCATTAGACTGAATGAATAACCGGCTCTAAATGTAGGTATTGTGATATAAACCGAGTCCGTTCTACAGTTTCTCATTAGGCTGAATGAATAACCGACTCTAAATGTAGGTATTGTGATATAAACCGAGTCCGTTCTACAGTTTCTCATTAGACTGAATGAATAACCGACTCTAAATGTAGGTATTGTGATATAAACCGAGTCCGTTCTACAGTTTCTCATTAGGCTGAATGAATAACCGGCTCTAAATGTAGGTATTGTGATATAAACCGAGTCTGTTCTACAGTTTCTCGTTAGGCTGAATGAATAACCGACTCTAAATGTAGGTATTGTGATATAAACCGAGTCCGTTCTACAGTTTCTCATTAGACTGAATGAATAACCGGCTCTAAATGTAGGTATTGTGATATAAACCGAGTCCGTTCTACAGTTTCTCATTAGGCTGAATGAATAACCGACTCTAAATGTAGGTATTGTGATATAAACCGAGTCCGTTCTACAGTTTCTCATTAGGCTGAATGAATAACCGACTCTAAATGTAGGTATTGTGATATAAACCGAGTCCGTTCTACAGTTTCTCATTAGGCTGAATGAATAACCGGCTCTAAATGTAGGTATTGTGATATAAACCGAGTCCGTTCTACAGTTTCTCATTAGACTGAATGAATAACCGACTCTAAATGTAGGTATTGTGATATAAACCGAGTCCGTTCTACAGTTTCTCATTAGGCTGAATGAATAACCGGCTCTAAATGTAGGTATTGTGATATAAACCGAGTCTGTTCTACAGTTTCTCATTAGACTGAATGAATAACCGACTCTAAATGTAGGTATTGTGATATAAACCGAGTCTGTTCTACAGTTTCTCATTAGACTGAATGAATAACCGGCTCTAAATGTAGGTATTGTGATATAAACCGAGTCCGTTCTACAGTTTCTCATTAGGCTGAATGAATAACCGACTCTAAATGTAGGTATTGTGATATAAACCGAGTCTGTTCTACAGTTTCTCATTAGACTGAATGAATAACCGACTCTAAATGTAGGTATTGTGATATAAACCGAGTCCGTTCTACAGTTTCTCATTAGACTGAATGAATAACCGACTCTAAATGTAGGTATTGTGATATAAACCGAGTCCGTTCTACAGTTTCTCATTAGGCTGAATGAATAACCGGCTCTAAATGTAGGTATTGTGATATAAACCGAGTCCGTTCTACAGTTTCTCATTAGGCTGAATGAATAACCGGCTCTAAATGTAGGTATTGTGATATAAACCGAGTCCGTTCTACAGTTTCTCATTAGACTGAATGAATAACCGACTCTAAATGTAGGTATTGTGATATAAACCGAGTCCGTTCTACAGTTTCTCATTAGGCTGAATGAATAACCGGCTCTAAATGTAGGTATTGTGATATAAACCGAGTCCGTTCTACAGTTTCTCATTAGACTGAATGAATAACCGACTCTAAATGTAGGTATTGTGATATAAACCGAGTCCGTTCTACAGTTTCTCATTAGGCTGAATGAATAACCGATATAAATATATGAGTCTGTTCTATTGTAATATGTTCTGAAACATTATATTATAGAAGGAATGTTTACAAATAACTATATATAACACACACCCCTCTTTCTCTCTCTCTCTCTCTCTCTCTCTCTCTTTACTTTCTTCTGCTGTTCATTTAGCTGTAGTGTCCCTCTGCCTGTAATGAATATAGTTAACCTTTAGAAGCCGTGCTTGTGATTGATGGCTGTTCAAGTGAACGAATGCGGTGTCAGACCTTTCTTAATTAGCCCCCCGTTCAGAGATCAAAGGAGAGGACTGAGAGAGTGCAGACTCAGACAGGTGACAGGTACATCTCCATGGCAACCTGTCACTGGACAAACGAGCCTGTTTGATTGTCCGAACACTGATCACACTCCCTCAAGAAGAGGAGAGAATGTTCGGAATGCTGATCACATTTCCCCCGATTCTTCAAACACTGAAAAGAACAGTGAGGAAGAACAGAGAGAAACTGAGACTTGAAAGGAGAAATTCCCTAACAATATAAGGAGGAACCACTGAGGAGAACCAAGACTCCAAAGGAGAATCTCCCTAAAAGAGATTCAAAAGGAGCCACTCTCTAAGAATGAAAGGAAGAACCCCTAAGAGAAACCAGTACTCAACCTCCCTCAGTGTGTGAGACTGCATTAGTGGGTGGAGCCTGTAAAGGTTAAGTGGAGTCAGGTGAACTCAGGTGTGTGCAGGATCAGAACCACAGAACTGGCCTACAGGCCTCGTGCTGTACGTGTTGTAGCCATTCAGTAACTTTCACTGTAAATCTTTAATGGCCTTATTAAAGCCCTTGACTCCTCCCAAGGTTTCTCATTGTGTTTTTGTCCCAGTGCATCCTTCAGCTTCCTCATTAGGTCTGGACCCACGTTTCTGGACGAGCTGCTTTGTGTCAATAGCAAAAAGCTCCAGACTAATAATATTGACTTGAGCTAAATAGATAAGTGAGGCTGTTCAATGACAACTCTGAAGCTAAGTGACAGGAACGCTGGAGCGAGTCTTTAGTGGAGAATGATGCTCCTTGCAGGTCGATAGAAACAGTACAAAGTGCCAGCGTTTAGTCTTTAGAGTTCCTGAACTATCCAGGAAGACACTGAAGAGCTGGATTAGATTAATTTGGGGGAATGATTAGTGAGGAGATGTGTGATTTCAATACAGAACGAGTCTGTGCGAGTAGGTTTTACAGTCTGACAGGAGTAATTGTGTGGAGTGAACAAAGCCTATTGGCATAGAGGCAAAGTGTGATATACAGGGGGTCCTGGGTCCCCTAATTAACAACTTGGACCCCCTAAATTTCTCTAAATCAAAGTTATCCCTGAAAATAAACATATAATCTTATGCTGTCCAGTTGGGAGAAACAGACACTCAAATCCAGACTCAGTGAAGCTTGTTGTTCATCTGCTTCACTCAAAATCAGCTTCTTTCTCTGGTGTTCTTAATTAATTAGAGCTGCAGCACTGCTCTGCCTCAGGGTGGCGCTGTAGCAGACACTCAGTTGGGTACCTGACGTGCCAAAATGTAGGCCTAACAATGGCAGTATTTAAGGTGGAACTGGAAAATTGAAAAAAGTCGGCAAATGAGTCGCTGACTTCATCTTCGCTGCTTTTTAGTGTAATTAGTGTAATTTTAGTGTAACGTGTAATTTTAGGCATTGCAGTGTGAAACCGGACCAAATGGTCCAACCTCTGGTTTGGACTTTAGCCAACAAACTAGGTGTGAATACAGCCTGAGAGGGGAGTAATGTACTGACAATCTACCAACACTTTGGACCAGGATCAGATGTATCTGTATGAAAAGACCCGGCACACGTTACGCAATGCGGCCACCATCACCGCCATCGCAGACCATGTCATTAATAATAATGTCTTTATTTTTAGAGCACTTTTCATACTGACGGCAGCTCAAAGTGCTTTACAGACAGGTGATAATGTTTTACAGTGATAGACAAGACAAGAGAAATGTCAAATGTGATGTAGAGTTTTAATGAAGCGCTGAGTTAAAGCTGCTTTCTTAAGTTTCTTAAACGTGTGAACTGAGCTTGAAAGGTGAACTGAGCTCCTCCCTTTAAATCAGGTGTGTCAAACTCAACCACTAAAAGGGAATATTAAACAATCTCTGCAAATCTGTGGGCCAGACGTGTTTTTATTTTACTTTAACTTAACATTTTGCCACGACTCCAGTGGCCAACTGCTTATTCTCAACATGCCAAAACTGCAACAGCAAACCAGGCGTTTAATGCTTATTCAGAAACGATGCAACATAAAATAAACTGTTTTTTAACTGTCTATTTGCTTGAACTGGACACCAGACATCTTTTCTTTTTGTGTAACCGCAGACCCACAGATTGTTGCTGGAGGAAGAGGGCCAGACACACACTATGGTGCACTACATGCTGGGTACTGTGGTTCTTCTCAGGATAAAACAGGCTAATAAGAATAGCAAATTAAAATAATTCCCTTGTGTTCGACACATGAGGTTTAGAAGCAGAATAACAAAGATTCTATGGATTTTATGGAAGATGTTTGCAGAAGGTCGGTACCTGCAGATCTAAGGTCAAAACCTCTGGTAGAATATCACAAATGTAGAATATTTTCTTGGGAAAGAACTTAATTTATGAACGCAGCTCTTCATCTTCATCTCTTCGTCACTAAACTTTCCTCTTCTGCTCGCTGACAGCTCCGTTATTTCACTTTTAAACCCTGAACCTCACAAGTGGGCAGCCGGTGGGCGAGACTGCGCGTAGTTTGCGCGATCAGCTGCAGTCTTCGTAAATCAAAAGATCATTTCAGACGCGTTGTGGGCGCATATTACTGTCGCTCCTGCACTTCCAACGTACATCTGGCGCTCAATCTAACAAAACAAAGACATTAAGAATTGGAATAAGGCTGCCGCAGGGGCTCACGGTTATGCAAATGAGCAGCACACGCCCACACAGGCGCAGCAACACCACAGTAAATATCGTATAACATGATTCCATCTCTACGCAGTTATATAGCTCTAAAACTTCAATGTAAGGTGTTGCTTTTGCTGTAAACACAAGGAGTTAAAGACGAAGAGCAAAGGGGGTGAACATTTGAAATGTGGGGTATTTTTGGGATGTTTATCGTCACAAAATGAGGCTACTTCTTTCACAGCCAGGCAACTTGGATTATTGGAAATTCAGGCAAAAGGAAAAGAGCAGGTACTCAAAGGAATGACAAGTCGATGCAGATACACTGAGAGAGAATTCAACACAGGATTTTGCTCGTTTTAAATCGTGTTCTTTCAACGGATGTAGGAGGTATATGAACACTGCAAATATACCATGAGAATCATCATGAAGTGAGCGACTTCGGCAGGTCTTTTGCCCTGAATCTGCCGAGTGCAAGTCGTTAGTAAGTCTAACTCGTCCGTGTCTCCTTCCCAGACGAGGTGAATTATCTGACTGAAGCTCTGCTGCTTTATGCAGATCCGGCATGAAATTGGGCCTGTTAATGTGAAAAATCTGCTCCAGCTCAAGCGAGAGAGCGAGGCGAGCGAGATTAACTCAGAGTCTAACTCAGAAACTCGAAGTGACTGAGAAGGAGAAAGGAAGAGGGAGGGATAGATAGAGGGAGGTGTGAACAGGGAACAGAGCAAAGACAGAAACGAGAAAAAAGCTTTTAAAGCAACTTGTGCAGGTACAGTAAATTACTCCCTCCAGAAAAAGAGTATGCCAGTAAATAGGTGGCCTCTCTCTCTCTCGCTCTCTCTCGCTCTCTCTCTCGCTCTCTCTCGCTCTCTCTCTCGCTCTCTCTCTCGCTCTCTCTCGCTCTCTCTCTCGCTCTCTCTGGCACTGTCTCTCTCTCAGGAGAGTCTGTGCGACTGTAGATTCCCTCAGCTTTTCCTGTTCAAGCTAAACCCATTGCTTTCTTTTTCACTGTGAAAAATCGCAGGACAAGAGGCGGATTTTTTTCCCGTGAGGCGCCACCAACGCTGGTGCCAAACCTCTTCCGTTTTGACAGAAGATAAAATATTCGATCTAAGCACTTGTTGTCTAACTGTAGGTTCAGGGCTCCTGTGGACCCACTACTCTGAACAGTGTCAACCATTCCCTGCCTCACGCATCTCATTCGGCTCTTTATAAAGGATAGATTATCCCTTAATGAGCTGCATGATCAGGTCTGCCGTTGGAGGGAATATCTGTAACTGTGTCCCCAGCAGCAGGATTAACAAATACTCACAGATTTATTTATTAACTTTCATTGTTTCATTGTAAAGTTGGTTTATCTGTTGTGTATATATCACCTTTTTCTTCTGACAACCTCTTATCTCCAAAATGGTAACTTTACGTTTCTTTTGGTTCATTCATTATGAAATTTACACACAATGTAAAGGGCAACAGGCATTTTCATATTACGGCGAAAACTGAAAAATGATAAAAATGGAGATACAAGGTTTTCTTCTGACAGCAGCGATATGCTGCACATGCATGTACTCAGATGTTGCGGCCGCTGACACCTGACATATCAAGGAATGATAGCTATGTTATTTTAAATGTTTATTATAATTTTCATTATATTGCTTCAAGTGGGGACAAAATAAATCCAGTCAACATACTCAGCTTCAAGATAGACAAGAGCTGAGTCAAGACAGGCAAGTTTTGAGTCAAGACAGACAAGAGCTGAGTCAAGACAGGCAAGTCCTTAATCAAGGCAGGCAAGTCCCAAATCAAGACAGGTGAGTCGCAAATCA
Organism: Pygocentrus nattereri; assembly: GCF_015220715.1. Classification (NCBI taxonomy): domain Eukaryota; kingdom Metazoa; phylum Chordata; class Actinopteri; order Characiformes; family Serrasalmidae; genus Pygocentrus; species Pygocentrus nattereri. The sequence goes on from NC_051223.1 coordinate 37,941,090, forward strand.
AGAAAGGCAAGTCCTGAGTGAAGACAGGCAAATCCTGAGTCAAGACAGGCAAGTCCTGAGTCAAGGCAGACAAGAGCTGAGCCAAGACAGGTGAGTCCCAAATCAAGAAAGGCAAGTCCTGAGTGAAGACAGGCAAATCCTGAGTGAAGACAGGCAAATCCTGAGTCAAGGCAGACAAGAGCTGAGCCAAGACAGGCAAGTCCCAAATCAAGACAGGTGAGTCCCAAATCAAGACAGGCAAGTCCTGAGTCAAGACATACAAGAGCTGAGTCAAGATGAGCAAGTCCTGAGTCAAGACAGGCATGTCCTCAGTCAAGACGGGCAAGTCCTAAGTCAAGACGGGCAATTCCTAAGTCAAGACAGGCAAGTCTTGAGTCAAGACGAGCAAGTCCAAAGTAACAAGTAAAGACAAGCGTGTCCAAACTCACAAGCCAAGACAGGTAGGACAGCCAAATTTGTTGCTTGATGTGGCCAAATGAAATCTACGTTTATAAGATATACATCAGTGACAAGCAGAGCGGAGCAAAGAGGATCTTGAGATTTCTGGAGTCTTAAGGCCAGGGTATAAGTCTAAGTCATTGTTGTTAAAGTAGAGTTGCAATTTTTTAAAATTTTTCATTATTTAAAGTCAGATTTGTAGCTCAAGTCTGAGTCATATGACACGAGTCCACAAGTCATGTTTATTACTATTACGTTGCTTTGGCGACACTGCATGCAATATAGCACACAAACCTCACAGAGAAAAACCTGCCCCTTTCATGCATCTGGTTCTCTCTGTTCAATGAAGAAGTCAACTCTCTCTCTCTAAGCCTACTGAGCTGCATTAAAGAAACAGCTGGACTCATCTGTCTCACTTAGCCTTTCTTCACTTCTTCACCTCCTCCACCATCTCTCTCCCCATCTGTCCTCTGTCTCCCTCTCTATTTTCATCTCCTCAGGCTTCTTACTTTCTCTCTCTCTTTGTCTCCTTTAAAAATAACTGCTGTAACAGAAAGCCAGTATAGTTTTACTGCCTAATGTGTTACTGCTTTCTTATTTTGTCTGCTGGATTAACATGAAATACCTGTGGATTAAACCTGATGTCTGGAAATAAAGGAGTTAGACATCTGACGCCTTGGAAAGCTTTGCTGTGTAACAGCTGGAATGCAGCTGTTCCGCGGGATGCGACATCTCAGCAAACACTGCGACACACCAGATGTAACACACTCTATTACTGCCCCTAGGTTGTAAGTTAAAAACAGTTTCTGTGTAACTTCAGACACTCAAAACAATTCAGAGTAATCAGTCACACGCAACAGGTCTGATCATTCAGCTAGTTAGTATTTTTCATGTATCCTATTGTTCTCACATATAAAACCATCTGCAGTGTATTTATTATTTACATTTGCCTCTACACTCTATCACTTCTCCAGGACGTATATTTTTTTTAACTCATCTGGAACTGTAAACTATTACCTACATAGGTTGTACTAACCCAGCCTAACACAGCCTAACAAAAACACAGGCTGGCAAGTTAAGGTTAAGTTCGTTACCTGCAAATAAGCAAAATTATTTTGGTTGAAACAATATCGTTTGACATTATCTTACACAACCTGGTTGTTTCATGAAACTTGTCTCCCAAAGTTAAGACAATTACAAAGAAATTACAAAGAAGTTGCAAATAAGTTTCAGCAGCAAAGCAAATAAAAGCTAAAGTTTCAAGTTGGTAATGTTTCAAAAAGCTGAAGTCACTGAAATATGAAGTTGCTAACATTTCAAACAGCTTATGTTACTGAGGTTTATAACTGCGACCATTTCAAGAAGCTAAAGTTGATAAAGTTTGAAGCTGAGAAAGTTTCAAGCAGCTAAAGTTGCTAAAGTTTGAAGCTGAGGAAGTTTCAAGCAGCTAAAGTGGCTAAAGTTTGAAGCTGAGGACGTTTCAAGCAGCTAAAGTTGCTCAAGTTTGAAGCTGAGAAAGTTTCAAGCAGCTAAAGTTGCTCAAGTTTGAAGCTGAGAAAGTTTCAAGCAGCTAAAGTTGCTCAAGTTTGAAGCTGAGAAAGTTTCAAGCAGCTAAATTTGCTAAAGTTTGAAGCTGAGGAAGTTTCAAGCAGCTAAAGTTGCTCAAGTTTGAAGCTGAGGAAGTTTCAAGCAGCTAAAGTTGCTCAAGTTTGAAGCTGAGGAAGTTTCAATTAGCTAAAGTTGCTCAAGTTTGAAGCTGAGGAAGTTTCAAGCAGCTAAAGTTGCTCAAGTTTGAAGCTGAGGAAGTTTCAAGCAGCTAAAGTTGCTCAAGTTTGAAGCTGAGAAAGTTTCAAGCAGCTAAAGTTGCTAAAGTTTGAAGCTGAGGAAGTTTCAAGCAGCTAAAGTTGCTCAAGTTTGAAGCTGAGGAAGTTTCAAGTAGCTAAAGTTGCTCAAGTTTGAAGCTGAGGAAGTTTCAAGCAGCTAAAGTTGCTCAAGTTTGAAGCTGAGGAAGTTTCAAGTAGCTAAAGTTGCTCAAGTTTGAAGCTGAGGAAGTTTCAAGCAGCTAAAGTTGCTAAAGTTTGCAGCTGAGGAAGTTTCAAGCAGCTAAAGTTGCTCAAGTTTGAAGCTGAGGAAGTTTCAAGTAGCTAAAGTTGCTCAAGTTTGAAGCTGAGAAAGTTTCAAGCAGCTAAATTTGCTAAAGTTTGAAGGTGAGAAAGTTTCAAGCAGCTAAATTTGCTAAAGTTTGAAGCTGAGGAAGTTTCAAGCAGCTAAATTTGCTAAAGTTTGAAGCTGAGGAAGTTTCAAGCAGCTAAATTTGCTAAAGTTTGAAGGTGAGAAAGTTTCAAGCAGCTAAATTTGCTAAAGTTTGCGTAAAACATTTTAACACTGCTGTTATATTTTGAGAGCTTTTAAATTTGAGTTATAGAGTTTAAAACGGGGCCTCATGTATGTTCAAGACGTCAATGAGTGCGAACAGCCAATGAGGCGCCCTCTACTGTTCTAAAGTCATGTTTTTAATATAATGGGAGAAACAGGAAGAGGCCAGATTCCTAATAAACCGGCTCTGATGCTAAAGTTTCAAGAAACTAAAGCTTTTAAAGTTTAAAGTAGCTAAAGTTTCGTAAATGTGTACGAAGTGACTTGAACTTTGACAATAGAGTGATAAACAAAACCCATCCGAAGTGCAGTAGAGGTCGTGTAGGACAGCTCGAGCCGGACTGGTGTGATCAGATAGTGTCCGTGTAGGACAGGGACGGCATCTCGGAGGGTATTCTGGGACCAGAGCGGAGCCAGACGCGGATTGATCGGACTCATTTGGAAAAGTCTCCTTCGGGCATCACGCAGAGACATTGATCAGCAGGAGGCAGTGAGAGAGGTCGCGGTTTAAAATCACATTCATCACAACCTGACTCGCCCAAGGAGACCCAGCTCACCCTCATTAGCATACAGCTCTGCTGACCCGCCCACCTTCACATCCACTCATCTGTCATCGTGTAGGACAGGGTGACTGAGGGGGCGGAGCTCCAGCACTTCAACTGTGACGTCCCCAAAATGACATTCAGACCTTCAATGCTTTCAAACAACTGTGATACATTTTCTCTTCTCCTCGATTTCCCTCTCTTCTCTTCTCCTCTATTTCCCTCTCTTCCCCTCTATCTCCTTCTTTTCTCTTCTCTACTCCTCTATCTCCTTCTCTTCTCCTTCTCTTCTCCTCTATTTCCCTCTCTTCTCTTCTCCTCTCCTCTATTTCCCTCGCTTCTCCTCTCCTCTATTTCCCTCTCTTCTTCTCTATCTCCTTTTCTCTTCCCTTCTCTACTCCTCTATCTCCTTCTCTTCTCCTCTATCTCCATCTATTTCCTTCTCTTCTCCTCTATTTTCTCTCTTCTCTTCTAATCTATTCCCTCTCTTCTCTATTGCTTTATCTCCCTCTCTTCTCTTCTCCTCTATTTCCCTCTCTAATCTACTCCTTTATCTCCCTCTCTTCTCCTCTATTTCCCTCTCTACTCCTTTATCTCCCTCTCATCTCTTGTCCTCTATTTCTCTCTTCTCCTCTATTTTCTCTCTTCTCCTCTCATCTATTTCCCTCTCTTCCCCTCTATCTCCTTCTTTTCTCTACTCCTCTATCTCCTTCTTTTCTCTTCTCTACCTCCTTCTTTTCTCTTCTCTACTCCTCTACTCTTCTCTCTAATCTACTCCTTTATCTCCATCTCTTCTCTTGTCCTCTATTTCTCTCTTCTCCTCTATTTCCCTCTCTTCTCTTCTCTCCTATTTCCTTCTCTTCTGTTCTCCATTATTTCCCTCTCTCCTCTTCTCCTCTATTTCCCTCTCTCCTCTTCTATTTCCCTCTCTTCTCGTCTTCTCTATTTTCCTCTCTTCTTTTCTCCTCTATTTCCCTCTCTTCTCCTTTTCCCCTCTCTTCTCCTCTCCTGTTTCCCTCTCTTCTCTTCTATTTCCCTCTCTTCTCGTCTTCTCTATTTTCCTCTCTTCTTTTCTCCTCTATTTCCCTCTCTTCTCCTTTTCCCCTCTCTTCTCCTCTCCTGTTTCCCTCTCTTCTCTTCTATTTCCCTCTCTTCTTTTCTCCTTTATTCCCTTTATTTACGATCTAGAAATAATGAAGAGCTGCAGCTGAAACAGTCAGACGCTCTGCGCTCACAGACCTGTACTCCAGAGAGAACCGCGTCAGCTCCGTTCCGTTATGAATCCATTTGAACTCCAGTGGCCAGCTGCCCTCCGCCATGCAGGTCAGAACCAGCCGGTTCCTCTCCAGGTGCAGCTGAGTCCGAACCGGTTCTGTTTTAAAGTACGGAGGAACATCATCTACAGAAAGAGAGAGAGAAATCAATCAGTCAGTCACATCACAGAGGCACCTACTCTGGAGTTAAAAGGCGACCGTGATGTTAAAGAATGTTTGCTATGATTTACCGACTGGGCACAGCGGCTCTTTATAACGAGATCAAACGGGCGGAGCTGCACTTTTAACTCACTTTGAGCTCAAAATCATACCGTTTCAAAGCCAGCAGGACACGCTCAGTGAAATTAACCAGGGATTTTATAACAACATGCACTGGAGTTCAGCTGAAAAGCAAAACCTCCGCATTTAACCCATCCGTGAAGTGAAACACCACATACACACTAGTGAATAGACACACAAAAGGGGGCAGTGAGCACACTTGCCCAGAGCAGTGGGCAGCCCAATGGCTCAAGGACACCTCAGTCATGGACTGTCGGCACTGGTGATCGAACCGGCAACCTTCCGGTCACAGGGCCAGTTCCCTAACCTTGATGTCTGAGTTGCTGATCATGTGATTATGACACTAACAGCATGGATGCTTCAGAGAAGGCAGCAGATGAGGGGCCTGGTTCCATCTCCCTGCCTTTTTCAGAGTAAATGACCGCCCACATGTCCAGCCGGACACTGAAGGGCAACTAGCTGTCGAGCTCTCCTGCTACCCGCTTCAGACCAGCTGCCACGCCCCGGCTACCGCCACCTGTCTTGGACTAGCTGCCCACCCTACACTGATGTTCTCATAGACTCCCAGCTATTCCTACTACTAATACTACTGCTATTAATATTAGTAGTATAATAACTCTGTAGGTAGTCTGACCAGAGGAGGACGGGTCCCCCCTGGTAAGCCTTGGTTCCTCGGTCCAGTGGGACCCAACACAATATCTTGCGGTACAGGACGCAATGTAAACATGTAAACAATTTCAAATGATAATGGTAAAAAGTTATAATGAATAAAGTCATTCTCCAGCAACCGATCACGGACTGCCAGGCTTGAATCAGAAGTCCTAATCAGAAGTCAGAATGCTGTCCATAATAATCAGATATACTGTGTACATTTGTAAATTATACTTTTATTAATCAGAGTGACTAAAGTGACCATTTACTTAGCCACAGCTGCCCAGCAAAACACCAAGAATAACCGCTATGTGGTTTAATTCCTGCTCTGTGTTTACTGGGAATAAATGGAGTTTGGTGAAGTCACTCCCAGTGAGGCTGATGACTGTCGTGTTATTTCTGCGGAGGTTAATGCACGTGTGATTAGTCTGTGTCAAATATTGGATGTGACGATCAAATCGTTTCGGTTGAGGGTGGGAGCGGGTCAAATCGTCTTGGATGCAGGCGGGAGCGGGAGAAATAATCCCAATTTTCTGCGGGAGGGAGACGAAATCTCGCGGAAGGCCTCTACCGTGGAGTTTGGCTTTGTTCTAGCTTTTCTCTGAAGACCTACAGAGCTTCAACAATCAGATATTAAATGTTGTTATCTGTGGTTTTGTGAAGACTACAATAAAAAGTCATGTGTGGTTGGAGAGGGAGCATAACGTCCTATAACCCTATAAAATAACCCTGAAATGAGTTACTTTACTGCCGCTCAAACAGTTTTTGGCTCTTTACCTCAGCATGGTCGCCTAGGTTACGATTAAGTCGGACACAAATTTGCGAGATTCCGGGTCCATATGATTTTTAGGTCCATTGTACTTTAGAATTTGCTAGTATAATTCATTGTTCCATTAATGATGAAAAGCTGTCTTAGCCCACAAGCAGCAAAACAGACCTAAACCATGATACTACCACCACCATGTTTCATAGATGGGACAAGGTTTTTATGCTAGAATGCAGTGTGTTGCTTGTCCCACCTCCACATTTTCCCTCCTGACTATAAATGAGCTATGAACAGAGCAGTGGGAGTTGGTTGAGCTGCTGATTGTCTCTTTTGTCATTTTTAGTAAATCTGCCTCCATGTCTTAAAGAGTCTGGTGAAAAATCTCACTTATTTATCGTTTTATTTATTTCTTTATTCCAAAAACATAACCTGCCAAGGCATGTACAGTTTGCCAAAACGTCCGACTCCAAGCGTGTCCAGGCTGATCGACCACATGTTTGGTATAAACTATAGATTTCAATGGTTTAGAAGTTTGAGTGGACATCCTGAGTAAAGTGAGTGGAGAAAGTCAGGCTGAAGTTCATGCTGATGATGACGATTACAGTCCTGTTTCAGCTGGTCTAAATGAAGCTCCTGGATTTAATGAGTGAATAAATATAGAGCAAATTAATTGAACGGTTGGATAATGTGATTATCAAGTTCAGTGATAATCGAGCAGTGGAATTAAAGTGTCAGAGTGATCTATTAGCCTGATAGCAAAACAAAGACGCCACGGCAACCGCTGCGTCCGCTACCGCTCAGCTCTGAGAAGAGGAAGAGGACAAGAAAAGAGAGAGCGAGCGATAGTGTGACCAGAGATGGACGGAAAGATGAAAAGGAGACAAAAGGTTAAAGAAAGAGAGGAAGAGAGGGTTACATGCTCTTCAAGATGAGAGAAAAGTGGAGAAAGAGAGGGATACAAAAAATCAGGAGAGAGAGAGAGAGAGAGAGAGAGAGAGAGAGAGAGAGAGAGAGAGAGGTTAATGTCATGGTTGGTTGAGGGAGGTTTATGAACATAAGTGTGAGGGAGAGAGATTTGATTAGGTGAGCAAAACCAATTTTTCCCCAGAGAGAGTGAGTGAGAGAGATAGAGAGAGAGAGAGAGAGAGAGAGAGAGAGAGAGAGAGAGAGAGAGAGAGAGAGAGAGACAGAGAAAAGAGAGTCCATCTAACTGACCCCAGGGGTACACACACCTTCAGCAGGAGTGTATTCAGCCAAACTACACACACACACACACACACACACACACACACACACACAGAATAGATTCGGTAGTTCAGGATAGAGCCAGGATTCCAATATCCATCTTCTCTTTTCGGTCACAGTACAGAAATAAAAGTGTGAAGTGTCTGAATTCTTTGCCTCTTTTTCACTCGCGTCTGAACAAATTCCTCCGAACTGGAACTGAAGGAGAGAAAAATGTGGAAAAGCGAAAGGTGAAAAAATATTCAGGCGCCCTTTTCAGAGAGCCGTCTCCAGCACCCACCAGGAAAACGTGTGGAGAGAGAGTGACCTATATTCCACACTGACGATGTGAGAGAGACACACACACAGTGCCCTGTAACCTGTCTGAGGTCTACTACAGTGTTCTAACAGCCTCAATGTTTCACAGGCCCTCCAGAGCAGACGCTGCTCTCCAGACTCACCGTACTTTCAGGTATTTACTCTACAACTGTTTGTGTGCAATTTTATCATGTCACATTAAAGTCAGACCTACAGCCACTTTCCCTGTTTGCACTGTGTCTCACCGGAGTGTCAAATGTTCTCTGTGTTCTTTGTGTCTTAAATAATCTGCACCTACACCAAGAAACACTGACAGATATTTGATACAACAGTAGCTGCTCGAAACATATCCATCCAAATTTCTCCTGCAACTCTCCTGCAACTCTCCTGCAACTCTCCTGCAACTCAGTTAAAATAGCCGCAACCACCTCAACTTTGGGGAACATAAGTCTTAATAAATATAGTCATTTAAATCTTCCACAGACACCATAATGACATTGTTATTTAGTTCATTTCCAACCAATTTAATGTTAATTACTCTTTTTCCCAATTATTTCATTTAGAGTGAGGTTAACCTGTGTCCTGCAACTCTGTTACTCAAACCTGTTCCCCCGTGCAAAAAATGGAACAATCCGTTTATTATGATATAAACAGAAAGTTGCATCATCACGTTGTATTCTGCAGAATGACCATCAGGCAGGTCAGTATTCTCATTCTGTTTTCTGTTTGGCTGCACTTGATCATTTAACTCTGTTACCAAAATTACTGTTAGAAAAGGAATATAAGGGCTCCCGAGCGGCGCAACCGTCTAACCCTGTCATCATCAGGAGATCACAAGTTCCATCCCTAGAGAACCTACAGCCGTCCGTAGCCGGGAGTCCAAGAGAGCACAAAGGAGTCCTAACTAGTGTCTGGAATTGGAAACGACTAAATTGGCGAGACAAATGTGTATAAAAAAAAACAAATAAAAAAAGCAATATATATATATTTGCATTTTTTAAATGTATGTAAACTATGTGGTTATTAGTAGTAGTTGGCCTGTAGCATGTGCTCCCTGTTGAGGTAACCACTCCAAAATGCTGCTTATTTTAGGCTAAATTCGCAACCCTGTTACCCACTTCTTAACCTTCAAACATTACTAATAAAAGTAAAATGAAATTGGCTGGAAACAAAGATATTAATAAAAACATTATGATTAAAACAATATATCAGCTTTTAATGCAGTAATATCAGCTTAATGGGGAACATCATTTGTGTGTTCAACGCTGTTAACCAGATTTCAACCCTGTTAGACAGATATCAGCCCTGTTAGACAGATTTCAACCCTGTTAGTCAGATTTCAACCCTGTTAGCCAGATATCAGCCCTGTTAGACAGATTTCAACCCTGTTAGACAGATTTCAACCCTGTTAGACAGATTTCAGCCCTGTTAGTCAGATTTCAACCCTGTTAGCCAGATATCAGCCCTGTTAGACAGATTTCAACCCTGTTAGACAGATTTCAACCCTATTAGGCAGATTTCAACCCTGTTAGACAGATATCAGCCCTGTTAGACAGATATCAGCCCTGTTAGACAGATATCAGCCCTGTTAGACAGATATCAGCCCTGTTAGACAGATATCAGCCCTGTTAGTCAGATTTCAACCCTGTTAGACAGATATCAGCCCTGTTAGACAGATTTCAACCCTGTTAGACAGATATCAGCCCTGTTAGACAGATTTCAACCCTGTTAGACAGATTTCAACCCTATTAGACAGATATCAGCCCTGTTAGACAGATTTCAACCCTATTAGACAGATTTCAACCCTGTTAGACAGATATCAGCCCTGTTAGACAGATATCAGCCCTGTTAGTCAGATTTCAACCCTGTTAGACAGATATCAGCCCTGTTAGACAGATTTCAACCCTGTTAGACAGATTTCAACCCTGTAGTCAGATTTCAACCCTGTTAGACAGATATCAGCCCTGTTAGACAGATATCAGCCCTGTTAGACAGATATCAGCCCTGTTAGTCAGATTTCAACCCTGTTAGACAGATTTCAACCCTGTTAGACAGATATCAGCCCTGTTAGACAGATATCAGCCCTATTAGACAGATATCAGCCCTGTTAGACAGATATCAGCCCTGTTAGACAGATATCAGCCCTGTTAGACAGATATCAGCCCTGTTAGTCAGATTTCAACCCTGTTAGACAGATATCAGCCCTGTTAGACAGATTTCAACCCTGTTAGACAGATATCAGCCCTGTTAGACAGATTTCAACCCTGTTAGACAGATTTCAACCCTATTAGACAGATATCAGCCCTGTTAGACAGATTTCAACCCTATTAGACAGATTTCAACCCTGTTAGACAGATATCAGCCCTGTTAGACAGATATCAGCCCTGTTAGTCAGATTTCAAGCCTGTTAGACAGATTTCAACCCTGTTAGACAGATATCAGCCCTGTTAGACAGATTTCAACCCTGTTAGACAGATTTCAACCCTGTAGTCAGATTTCAACCCTGTTAGACAGATATCAGCCGTTAGACAGATATCAGCCCTGTTAGACAGATATCAGCCCTGTTAGTCAGATTTCAACCCTGTTAGACAGATTTCAACCCTGTTAGACAGATATCAGCCCTGTTAGACAGATATCAGCCCTGTTAGACAGATATCAGCCCTGTTAGTCAGATTTCAACCCTGTTAGACAGATTTCAACCCTGTTAGACAGATATCAGCCCTGTTAGTCAGATTTCAACCCTGTTAGACAGATTTCAACCCTGTTAGACAGATATCAGCCCTGGTAGACAGATTTCAACCCTGTTAGCCAGATATCAGCCCTGTTAGACAGATATCAGCCCTGGTAGACAGATTTCAACCCTGTTAGACAGATATCAGCCCTGTTAGACAGATATCAACCCTGTTAGACAGATTTCAACCCTGTTAGACAGATATCAGCCCTGTTAGACAGATATCAGCCCTGGTAGACAGATTTCAACCCTGTTAGACAGATATCAGCCCTCTTAGCCAGATTTCAACCCTATTAGACAGATATCAACCCTGTTAGACAGATATCAGCCCTGTTAGCCAGATTTCAACCCTATTAGCCAGATATCAGCCCTGTTAGACAGATATCAGCCCTGTTAGCCAGATTTCAACCCTATTAGACAGATATCAGCCCTGTTAGACAGATATCAACCCTGTTAGACAGATATCAGCCCTGTTAGACATATATCAGCCCTGTTAGACAGATATCAACCCTGTTAGCCAGATATCAGCCCTGTTAGACAGATTTCAATCCTGTTAGACAGATATCAACCCTGTTAGACAGATATCAGCCCTGTTAGCCAGATTTCAACCCTGTTAGCCAGATTTCAACCCTGTTAGCCAGATATCAACCCTGTTAGACAGATATCAGCCCTGTTAGACAGATTTCAACCCTATTAGACAGATTTCAACCCTGTTAGACAGATTTCAACCCTGTTAGACAGATATCAGCCCTGTTAGACAGATTTCAACCCTATTAGACAGATTTCAACCCTGTTAGACAGATTTCAACCCTGTTAGACAGATATCAGCCCTGTTAGTCAGATTTCAACCCTGTTAAATAGATTTCAACCCTGTTAGACAGATTTCAACCCTGTTAGACAGATATCAGCCCTGTTAGACAGATATCAACCCTGTTAGACAGATTTCAACCCTGTTAGACAGATATCAGCCCTGTTAGTCAGATTTCAACCCTGTTAGATAGATTTCAACCCTATTAGACAGATATCAGCCCTGTTAGACAGATATCAACCCTGTTAGACAGATATCAACCCTGTTAGACAGATATCAGCCCTGTTAGACAGATATCAGCCCTGTTAGACAGATTTCAACCCTGTTAGACAGATATCAGCCCTGGTAGACAGATTTCAACCCTGTTAGCCAGATATCAGCCCTGTTAGCCAGATATCAGCCCTGTTAGACAGATATCAGCCCTGTTAAAGAATTTCAAGGCATTGAATGAACTCTATTCATGGACAGTGCATGTGAGAGTGAGTACAATCTGCTGCATTCAAATGAACTGCTTTGTGTCACTGTCTGATGTTCCGCGCTGCTACGTTCCACGATGTTCTGTGAGCTGCAGGTAGCTGTGTGAAAGTTCCACATAAAGTCAGTTGTATGGTCATGTGATGTTTCAGTGAACAAAGTGGGCTCTGATTGAGATTCTGAGAGAGATACAAAGGAAATTTCCCAGGAGTCTCTTAGCATAGCTGTAAGCGTGGCCCAGTACTGTTAGCGAAAGGCCTCTGAGGTGCTGCACTGTTTTAAATAATCACTCACTCCTAATCAGTGCGGCTAACAGTGAGAGCGTGCTGTTCTCCGCAAACCTCTCAAGGCAATTGCATATTTTATATAATTACGCCCACTTACAGCTAATAACACCAAAATACAAACAGTGTGTGTGTTTGGTGCTGAACCTTTAGCCTCTGAATTCCAGCCAGTTAATTTGAGTAAGTTTTTTAATTTGGTTCTGTTATAAGTGCTGCATGAGTAGCCAGTTAACATATAATCGTTCTAACTGCGGAACAACTTCGGAACAAGCTAAATGCTGGGCCATTTTCCCAATGCGCCGTCCTTTTTTCACTTAAGAGCAGTTGAGAATGATGCGAGAGGCTGCAGTGCAGCGCTGTAATGAGTGTCTTATGGACCCGGTGCAAAATAAATTGAATGGGTCCCCCATATAAAAATTACTCGGCTAGCTAAATCAGCTGCTTTAGTCCAGCTCCATCTCTGTTTAGGCTACAGGCTCTGTAGTTGGTTGTATTAGCGATTAATAAAAGGTGCAATTTGCTTGATTACTTGCTGTGTTTAAAATAATCTCCACTGCACCCACTAGTGTTTAATGCTAACCTGAAAACAGTGAGTGTGTTTACATTCACTTAATAATCTGATAACTGCCAAAAATCAGATTGTGTCATTAACTGGTTCAGTGTGTTTACACCTAATAATCTGATAACTGCCAAAAATCAGATTGTGTCAGTAACTGGTTCAGTGTGTTTACACCTAATAATCTGATAACTGCCAAAAATCTGATTGTGTCATTAACTGGTTCAGTGTGTTTACACGTAATAATCTGATAACTGTAGAAAATCAGATTGTGTCATTAACTGGTTCAGTGTGTTTACACCTAATAATCTGATAACTGCCGAAAACCAGATTGTGTCAGTAACTGGTTCAGTGTGTTTACACCTAATAATCTGATAACTGCCGAAAACCAGATTGTGTCAGTAACTGGTTCAGTGTGTTTACACCTAATAATCTGATAACTGCCGAAAACCAGATTGTGTCAGTAACTGGTTCAGTGTGTTTACACCTAATAATCTGATAACTGCCGAAAACCAGATTGTGTCAGTAACTGGTTCAGTGTGTTTTCATGCTCTTGGGTTGTCAGATAATGGGGAAATTGCAGGTCTATATGAGTCAGGCAGTAATCAGATTTCTGCTTTACAACCAGCCAGTAAACTCGCAGAAGACGTGACATAAACCAAATGTAGAACTCCAACGTCATGAGTGGCTTTTTTGGAAAAATATTGACCCACTTTACTTGAAAATATGAACAAACATTATTTAGAAGATGAAGAATATGTAAACCCTTAATTTTGACAAGCATGTATTTGCTTTCAGTGTCGCTCCAAATGTGTTTTGCTGCATCTCGCGGCGATGCTTCTCACTTATTTCCGGTACCACCATGTGTTTCACAGATGCACAAACTGAGAAATCTGAAAGAAATCAGAGTAAGAGTTCGCATGCACTGATAAATCTGATTACTGAGTTAAAATCCAGCCTCTTTATCTGATTTCCTAATCTGATTTCTAGACCTTACTCTGATCTAAGACCTCAGAACGTGCTGTTTACTTGACCATTTGAATAATCAGATAACTGCAGAAGTCCTATGAGAGCATGTAAAAGGCAGAGTTGGTGTAATCAGTGACGGCATCACTAGTGTAGCAGTGGTGCTTCTGCCCGTGTGCGTGGTGATGGTGTTAGCTGCTATGCTGCTATATTGTAAGCCAGTGGTCTCTAGCTATGGTCTTGAAGATCTGCCTTCCTGCAGAGTCTAGTCCCAACCACAATCTGCTACACCTGCTACAGCAAATCAACCTCTTCCCAAGTCCCTGATTGGCTGGATCAGCTGTATTAGAGTTGAGGAAGGGGGCAGGGCATCTTATTTAATACAGACTATAACTAAACTCTGTAGGAAGGTAGGTCTCCAGGATCAGGGCTGGAGACCACTGAGCACACATGAATGTTTCTCAGATCATCTAACAGGGTGTTCTAGCTGAAGTTCAGGTCAAATGTTCAGCGCCTACATTTACCAAAAAAAATCAATGTCCAGTTTATTTATCCCACGGCTGCAGGATGAAAAACATTGAATAATCATCCATCCATCCACCCTTCAATCCGTCACCCGGCCATCAATGTGTCTGTCCATCTACACATGTATCCTTCCAATTATTCACCCATCCATGAGTCCTAACTCGAATTGATCATTCTATCCATCCACTAATCCATCAATCCATCCATCCAACCATTCATCCATCCTTTTGTCCATCCATCCATCCATCCATCCATCCATCCATCCATCCAACAACTAATTCATCCGCATCCATCCATCCATCCAACAACTAATTCATAATGCATCTGTTCTTCCATCCATTCCTTCCATCAGTTTATTCATCTACTCATTAATCCATCAATTCATTTATCTGTGTATCTCCACATCCATCTCTCCATTTATTCTTCCATCTTTCCATCCATCCATACATCTACAGCCCACTGAGTGTATTTATCCAGTGTGGTTTACCTCTAGAAACAGTTGACAATGCATACAAGCTCCTCGATGCCAATGAAAATATTACATAACACACAGCGGTGGAAATGAACACAAAGATCAATATCATGAAAAATGACGACAATCTTCAGCCATTCGCCCCAGACTTCTAAACCTGGACGTGTAAATTCTTTTATTTAACAGCCTTTACCTGCTTTGTATAGTCAGTTGTTATAGAAACTAACGTTAGTCGGTAAGCTGTGACATAACCAACTGTGTGTTGTATTTTACATTCATTAATAATATGCTTTTCTCTCTTTATGTGGTAACAGGTAGGTACAAAAGAATGTTCTGCTATAATGAAGTCAGGTAGTTGGTCATTATTCTCACTATAGTGGGCTTTAGGGTCAAAGCCGCTGCTGCAGACAGCACAAAGTCACACAGATGACTTGTTAAGCCCGTTAGTTTGACCGTTCTAATCCCCCATTTCCCCTTTAATGAGCTTCTAATCAAAGTGCCATTTCCTATTGCTCTCCTAAAGAGCGCAGAGAAGAAAAGGAGTCAGACAAACAAGAGGCAGAACAAAGGCAATGGAAGAAAGAAAGGAAAAAAAAAAGCATGACTTTCAGCTGCTGGTAAGAGGTTCTTTGTAACGGAGGTGGGTCGTATCTAACTGGCTAAATGACAGCACCTCATTTGCTCTCAGAGAATAACACCGAAACAGCCTGGGGCTTTAATATCTCCCCTCAAAGCTCATGTAAATAGAGCTCATATAAATAAGTCTGCCGGGATCTGAATGGAGGGAATGAATCTAGGAAGCTGGAGAAATGTTCACAGTCACATTAGCGGCTCTAAAAGGCTGATTTCAGAGGCTGGAGGTGCGGAGAGTCTTTCTCGAGAAGTGTGAGAGGTATGAAAGTGTGATAGTAAAAGGCAACATTACCACCACATTCCACAGGTACAATATCATTCACATCACATCCAGCTTTTCAGAATGTTTTTGATGCCAATAGACATGTTTTCATAGTTGGTTTGCAGTATCTCACCATACCAAATAGATTAAACGGATGATATTAAATAGAAAGCTTTTGCCAGCTTTTATTGTAAAGACTGTAAAACTGAAAGGACAGCAGCCGAAAGCCTTGCCTGGCAAGGCCAGGTCCATTTTATCCCCTTGTGATGTCAGCACTCAAACATTTGCAAAAAAAACTGTCAAATCATAGATTAGATAAAAGATGCTCATCATACCAAAAAGTGTTAACGGATTAGCACCGATGAACAAAGGGCAAGGTGGGTGTTTCTAATAAAGCGGCCGGTTAGTGGAAGCATAAGGTGGGTGTTTCTAATAAAGTGGCCAGTTAGTGGAAGCACAAGGCTGGTGTTTCTAATAAAGCAGCCAGTTAGTGGAAGCATAAGGTGGGTGTTTCTAATAAAGTGGCCAGTTAGTGGAAGCATAAGGTGGGTGTTTCTAATAAAGTGGCCAGTGAGTGGAAGCACAAGGCTGGTGTTTCTAATAAAGTGGCCAGTTAGTGGAAGCATAAGGTGGGTGTTTCTAATAAAGTGGCCAGTTAGTGGAAGCATAAGGTGGGTGTTTCTAATAAAGTGGCCAGTTAGTGGAAGCACAAGGTGGGTGTATCTAATGAAGAGTCCAGTGAGCGTGTACATGATCACACATGATTGTTGTAATATGCTACAGTACTTTATAAGGGAAAAGTACTCGTTACTGTAACACATAACTTTACAGCATTACTATCTACACTGACTGACCTGCTGCAGCTACAGTGATGAAGTGAGTCTATACTGCAGCCTAATGAACTGCACTGACTCAGAGCAGCTACAAACAACGTTCAGACCGAGAGGAGGAGAGAACAGAGGAGAGGGGAGGAGAAGAAGAGAACGAGCAGAGCAAAGGATAGAGTAGAATGGAGAGAAGAAAAGATAAGGGAAAAGAAGAAAAGAACAATAACAGTATAAATCTTTTGTGTGAGCAGACTTCAGATAAGATCAGAGGGGAATATACAGAACGAGGAAAAAAAGGCAGAATAAGGGCAGACTGGGAGACCACCAGTGTGTGTGTGTGTGTGTGTGTGTGTGTGTGTTGAGAAGGCAGCACCTCCACCCCTGCTATTCTACACCGAAAGATTATTTCACTCTGCTATGTTTGTAAATTCCACATTGAAAATGAATTTGTCTTTACAATGAATTCTAACAACAAACGCCTTAGTTACTACCTGGGATGCCTCAGCAATGGCCTAGCAACACCTTAGCAACCACCTAGGACACCATAACGTGGCCTAGCAACACCTTATCAATCACCTGGGACACCACAGCAATTGCCTACCAATACCTTAGCAACGACGTGAGACACAATTGCAATGGCCAAGCAACACCTTAGCAACCACCTGGGAAACCATAGCATGGCCTAACAACAAACACCTTAGCAATCACCTGGGATTCTATAGCAATAGCCCAGCAACACCTTTGCAACCGCCTGGGCCACCATAGCAATGGCTTAGGAACACCTTAGCAACCACCAAGGGCACCATAATATGGTCTAGCAATACCTTAGCAACCACCTGGGACACCATAGCAACAGACAGTAAATAAGACATATTATATGAATATTATATTATATAACATATGTTATGAATATTTTTATTCATAACAAATTGTGAGAATCAAGCTTTAGTGAAATGTCCATCCATACAATGTAGATTAAAAACGTGTCATTTTGTCACTTATGCGTTTGAAGATTGTTCACAGGTGTGGGCTGTGAATAAATCTGCTATTTACACCTGTATATGTGTAATCAACTACACTAACTCCTCTCTTTTATCTACAGCTGTGTGTAAAAATTGAGATCTGACAGCAGTAAATTATTTCTATGCTTTATGTTAAAAATGTGAACAAAAATCCAAAAATCCACTGCAGAGACCTGAATGCGACTGAAGCTGAAAGAACTCACAGATAAATGTGCATGTGTGTGTGTGTGTCTGTATGTAAGTGTGTCAGAAGCAGGGTCACTTCACAGACACTTCCATTAACAGCCCTGTCAATCATCTTCCAAAGCCCCGCCCATTGCCTCTGGCTGAGTGACGATGTCATTAGTAAACGCCTCGCTGATTGACAGCTCACTCAGCCGGTTACGACACCAATCCGGAAATGACTGACAGGTACAACGACCTCATCCACCCACTACACACACACACACACACACACACACACACACACACTCTAACACAAACACTTCCACACATCATCACAGACGGACAGTAAAAAGTTTGGGCTCGGTTCCAAATTCAGTTGGAGAAGCACAGCTGATTTGGCAAATATAGCGAGAATTATAAGTAGCACTTTACTGTAGAGTGCTGTCTATAAGGCTACATGACACCTGCATAAACTTGCCATGACAACTGACATAACCCTATATAAATGTTTATAAATGCTTTTACTAATAGGCATCTAACCTTTGATCTAAACCGGCAAACGTAACCTTTATAGCGAATTACTCCTATTGTAATAAGCATTTATATACATGTATGTAGGGTTATGCCAGTTTTCATGACAAGCTTATGTAGGTGTCATAAAGCCTTATGACCTGTACCCTACAGCAAAGTGTTACCGAATTATTATTATTACTACTACTAATAATGACCTTATTCATGTAGTTACAAATGAAATAAGACAAACAACTAATTTGGACACAGTCAGCTTTCTATGGTGAGGTTATAATGCCAGTGTACTTTAGTCTCTGATGTTGATTAGCACTTGATGGACGCGTCGCCTTCACTTCAGAAAAGAGTAGAAAATAGCAGAACATTAAATTTAGACGTTATTTAATTCACCCTAACCATCTGTCCTGCTTTCTTCAGAGAACATCAACAGCATCGCCATTAGCTCACAGCAAACAGTCAAGTTCACAGCATAAAACAGTCGACAGTCACTCTGGCCTGATTTTAACCACAGAGAACGCAAGTAGATGCTTCTTTGAGCCTCCATAGTGAAAGGGAGCCCTGATTGTTTAGACATGTATGCTTTAAAACTGTGTACTTGCCCAGAATTATTAAAATATGCCACATAAACGAAATGAGAAAGGTTTATTTATTATTTAAAAAGCTTTTCTCTTGAGTATTGTCACGTTCCAGCTAAAGCCAGAAGGGCTGAATGATATATAAGAGTTAAATGAGATGTTTACTGGCAGCCAACTCATAAAAACACTCTCTGTTTTGCTTGGTTTATGCAACATATATGAATAGTATTGGACATGTACACTACACTGAAGCCTACAGTGAGGATTCCCTTCAACGCCGCCGGTGTTTTATCCGACGCCACTAACTACTGCAGCATGGAACATGGTATGGATGAGTCAGGTGACATCTGTATGCTGTGGCAAACATTCTTCATGCCAAACTAATCAAAACAGCTCAAACTGTTCCAGCTTTAGCTAGAACATGACATTACTTCAGAAAATTACTTCAGGTGGCCTACAAGTAGATTCATTTGTTTTTTTAGTAATAAACAAAAAAGAAATTTGCAGTTTATAAACAGTTTACAATAAACCGTTAGGTTTATGTGACATTTTAAGACATACTAGCAAACATATTAGCAACCACCCGGGATACCATAACATGGTCCAACAACAAACACACCTAGGACACCATAGCAATGGCCTAGCAACACCTTAGCAATCACCTGGGATACAGCTGCAATAGCATAGCAACACCTTAGCAACCACCTGGGACACCAGAGTAATGGCCTAGCAACACCTTAGCAAGCACCTGGGATATCATAGTAATGGCCTAGTAACACCTTAGCAACACCTTTGCAAGTGTTTATCCCAAAACTGTTGGTATTTTGACTGATGTGCACTACAAGTTCCCAGTGGTTGTAGGAGATGTTCTGAAGAGCTTTGGACCCCAGAAGAGCATGAAAGAACACAGCTGTCTCATAGCACAGTCATGCTCTTCATCTCATCATATGTCAGCTTATATCTCGTCTTTGGTCTCTGTAAATAACAGTAATTATCAGACTAGTGACTCGAGAACCTGACAGGTACTGAGTCTGAACTGAACGGGGAAAATCTCTGGTATCTTCAACACCACAAACTGGAATTCACTACAGGGGTCTCCACAACAACGCAGCTCTGCGGAGCCCCTCAGTCATTTTCAACCTTTACTCTCTAATCACCTTCGGACAGCCTGGAACTGTTTTCACACAGTTTAACTTTTCCTTCCTCTCTCTTTTTTCATTTGAATTCATTCATTCATTCATTTCTTATTAACTTATTTTATAGCACTGTGTGAAAGTTTTAGGCATCTACCTCAGCAGTGAGTTTATCACAATGTACAGTAGAATAAAGTCGTATTCATAATTCAAATAAACTGTAAAAAGTAACCAGAATTTCTTGGGTCCATATTTTTCCTGGGCACCTTCACAGCCGCCACAGAGACTCGTTAATATCATCAATTACATCAGGAGCTCAATTTACTGAGCACTGATTGGTCAAACCAGGAGCTGCTTTTTAACTACATATAATACTGGACTTCCTCGAGGAGAGGCTTGGAGATGGGTCAACAAACAAAACAACATCCAGAACATCACTATTTATTATCATATTATTTATCTTATTATTATCGTGGGTGCCTAAGACTTTCGCACAGTACTGTATATCTTATTACAGCTGTTTTGTTTGATGTTAATTATTTGACTGTTTTATTCTAGTAAATGATTAGATTCTTCTAAAATGTTTGTTTTCTTATTGCGAAATTGGCTTCTTTTTAATGTGTTTTCATTGCATATTTCATTGATATTTTATACCTGTTTTCTGTTTGAGCTGCTATTTCTACAATTTTTTATTTCATTTTATTTTTCATAAATTCCTCGTGTCTTGATTTTCATTTGTTTTAGTAATATCATTTCAACCTTTTCAGTTCGTGTGTAATTTACTGGGCTACACTGTAAATGACAGCCACCCTCGATGTACCTCCGAGCCGAAATAAAGTGTGATTGATCGATCGATCGATCATTGGTGCTCTCACTGTCTGATCTTGTCTGATTGCCATTTCTCAGCGCAGTAAAGCTCTCAGTTCACTGTAACTCAGCTCGCTCAGAACGGTTATCTAAAGCAGCCATAAAGTTTATGGGCTGTTTTAACAACACTCCTCCCTCATTGCTCAGTCCTCAACCTGCGGTGATTAAGATCATAACCTTAACGCTAAATTGAGGGAAACCACTGACACACTGACTTCGGTCAACCTGAAAAAGATCCCATAAAAGTGCAACTGACCTTGAGGAGACGAGAGAACCGGCCATCTCGGAATAGCTAAACACAACAAACACTGTACTGACACCACAAAGCAGTGCTGATACATTCTAGTGGGAAAAAATACATCTAGACAAAAATCACCTCAAATTAAGGCTCTACTATTCGCTATTTTGCAATTGTTGTATGAATAATTTGTAGTTTGACATTTTAATAATATTCCAGTAACACTGCTTGTTTCAAGAAGTAATACTTGATATAAGCAACTGTTTGTCGCTGTTGTCAGAAGAAAACCTTGTATCTCCATTTTTGTTTTTAAGTTTTTGATATCCTTTACAAAATGACCCAAAATGGCTTGGAAAACATTCCATTGACTTACATTGAAAGTAAAGTACATTTTTTGCGTATTTTATGTATATATTTATATACATACACTATATTGCTAAAGTGTTCGCTCATCTGTCTTCACAAGTATATGAGCTTGAGTGAGATCCCATTCTAAATCCATAGGGTTTAATATGATGTCGGCCCACCCTTTGCAGCTGTAACAGCTTCAACTCTTCCGGGAAGGCTTTCCACAAGGGTTAGGAACGTGTTTATGGGAATTTTTGTCCGTTCTTCCAGAAGAACATTTGTGAGGTCAGAAACTGATGTTGGACGAGAAGGCCTGGCTCACAGTCTCCACTCTAATCCATCCCAAAGGTGTTCTATGGGGTTGAGGTCAGGACTCTGTGCAGGCCAGTCAAGTTCTTCCACACCAAACTGGCTCATCCATGTCTTTATGGACCTGCTTTGTGCACTGGTGCTCAGTCATGTTGGAACAGGAAGGGGCCGTCCCCAAACTGTTCCCACAAAGTTGAGAGCATGAAATTGTCCAAAATCTCTTGGTGCTGAAGCTTTAAGAGTTCCTTTCACTGGAACTAAGGGGCCGAGCCCAACTCCTGAAAAACAACCCCACTCCATGATCCCCCCTTCACCAAACTTTAAGCAGTCTGCAGGCCTATATATATATATATATATATATATATATTTGTGTGTGTGTGTGTGTGTGTGTGTGTGTGTCTGACAAATCTATTGTATGCATTGACCGGGACTGAAGTTATAGTTATTGGAACTGATTCGCAGAGAGAACAGCCAAAAAGCAAACAATAGACGTCCAGTTAAAACCTGTTGTGTTCTTAGCTCCGAGGTCCAAATCAGTTACGTCAACCACACAGCAGTGTGTCGTTTAGGAAGCTCAGCTTTGCCCTGCGGCTAAACAGCCTATTCAGAATGCGGCGCTGTGTCTGCTGTCTGAATCTAAAAAGTGAGAACGTATCTCAGCTTAAAGGTCCTTTCATTGGCTGCCCCTTAAATTCAGGACAGATTTTGAAATCCTTTAAGTGGTTTTAAATCTCTCAGGTTTGCGGCTGCTTATCTGCCAGTCATGCTTGGAAGGTTTGTGGCCGACAGATTCTGCAGATCGACCGGCACTGACTTTTATTAGGAACGAGAGTGAGATAGAAGATCAGTGGCTCCTGTTTGTGGAGCAGTTTATCAGATGATTAGTGCTGTAGTACTCGAGTCCGGTCTCGTCTTGGTCTCAACCTCATTTGGGCTCGGCCTTGTCTTGGTCTCGGGGTGAGGTGGACGGATTTTTAAGACCAGAGTCCGATGCCTCCGTCTGATGTAACTGGAAGCTGAATTATTATTGAACATCAATAAAACCAGAACAAACTGAGGGAACTTCAGGAATTTGGGAGGCGCTTTATGGTTTTATTTGTGAAGTATTAGTCAAAGTCCCTATTGCCCAAGACCTTCTTAGGAGATCCCTTGGTTCTAAAAACCAGCGACAAGTATTTATTTCACAAGATTTGGATTCAACCGGTTTAATGATTGGTTGGCAGATCATCCTTAAGTGGTCATAACGTTCTGCCTGATCAGTCTATTTACAGGCAGAGCTCGAGATAAAACTGTAGATGGGATATTTTGATCGACTAAATCACACAGAGCAGCTTCTTATTCACCAGCTTCTGGTTCAAAATTTCAAGTTCCGCCTTAAACGGTGAAGCAGTTGCGTTCTGATGTCTCAGGCCACAGAGGCACTCGGGCACCATTTAAGGTGGAACTCTGTAGTTTACTGTTCATATCACATTGTTTACAAATCTAGGCTCATTTGGGGGAGGGGCTCATTATCGCTGGGTTGCTTTCACACACCAGAATTGGGCTGGAGGTTAGGGAACTGGCCTTGTGACCAGAAGGTTGCTGGTTGGATCCCCAGTGCCGACAGTCCATGACTGAGGTGTCCTTGAGCAAGACATCTAACCCCCAGTTGCTCCCTGGGCGTAGTGGATAGGGCTGCCCACCGCTCCGGGCAAGTGTGCTCACTGCCCACTAGTGTGTATGTGGTGTTTCACTTCACGGATATGTTAAATGTGGAGGGGGAATTTCCCCGTTTGTGACGGGGAACTAACTTAATCCGAATCGTGGATTGACTGTGTAATTCCACATGCCACTTTTCTGCATACAGGTTTGCAGAATGTTCAGCACAGCGTCATCTGTTTGATGCTTTTTGATTATTTTGATTGGATGCAAACACCGAAGTGGTGAAGAGCAGCTCTTCCTGTCCACAGCAGTCCTTTCCCCATCACCCCACACTCAGTCGGTAAGTCAAAGCAATCATGCTACAGAATGAACCAATCACGTTGCCCCACATGCGGCACCAGGAGCGGAGAGCTTCCACACACACTCAGCTGACCCACCAGATATCCCCCTGACCACCGATTTCAGGAGGACCAGAAACAGTTCTCTGTTTCTCTCTTGGGCTTGAAACCAGCTTTCACCAAATGTAGCGAACTCACAGTCAAAACGCCCAGTCAAAATATGAAAGTAAGCCGTTATAACAAAAATAAATAAATCAATGTGTTTAAGCTGCCATGTGATAAGTGTTCTTTTGTTGGAATAACTGCTATTTTCTGATTTATGTGGTGTTTATGTGGTACTCATGAGGTATAAACTCACGTTCCTCCTCTGAAAAGCGATGTTTTATGCATTATGCTGCAAACATTACGATCTGTGGTTACTGTTCTTATTCTGCTGTTTATATGAAAGAAAAAATCTTCTTAACTTTAATGTAACAAAGTTTGATACCAAGTAATTGTGCTGTTTCTATTGCCCCATTAGTCACGTTCACACAGTGTGAACAGCAGCTGGAGTTTCCAAAAAAAAAAAAAACAAGCACTGAAAAAATGTATGACAGCACGGAAACGTACAGTGGCTCTCAGAACAAAACCTCACATCTCCGTTTTGGTTGCTGTTTATAATGACTTGAAAATGCCAGCTGCCCTTTACATCACGTCAGAGCTTTTATGATGAATGGTTGAGTTTGTGATTTACATTACATTTACATTACATTTACAGCATTTGGCTGACGCTCTTATCCAGAGTGACTTACAATTTGATCATCTTACACAGGAAGGCGAAGGTGGTGTTAGGAGTCTTGCCCAAGGACTCTATTGGTATAGTGTAGGGTGCTGACTCAGGTGGGGGATTGAACCCCAGTCTACAGCGTAGAAGACAGATGTGTTTCCCACTACACTAACCACTACGTTAAGAGTTAGGAACGTTTTTTCTTATGCTGTGAAGTTATATGATGGAGAAATTATATTTGTTCCAACAGCAACAACACATCCTTATAATTTTAACCAGTGTGCTGGTTTTACTGGAGTTTTTACTGGGGTTTTTAATATGTTCTTGTATCTCTGCTGCAAAACACTCTGACCTTCGACTAAAGGGTGCTTTATAAACACTGACTTTGCTTGACTCTGGCCTGCATCAACATTCACTTTCTACTAGCTTTTTTTAAAGGCCACAATGATACATTTACTGTACTAAATCAGAAAATGACCATGAAGTGTCAACAGAGATTAAGGAAACATGCTCAGCTGAAATACTGGCTTCTCCGACAGCAGCGCTACAGCCAGTATGTTCTCCCTTTGGAGCGTAAAGCCTGTTTGTGTTTTGGTCTGTGATCCAGTCCACTGCTTATTTTCTAGCACCATTTCTACACCCCAGGTTGCCAGATATGAACCAACTGCCAGCAAACACAGCTGCAGCCATGAAAGCAGGCAAAATAAGTGGATCAGCAGATCCACATCACCCCTTCCTCCTCAGACCCGAAGCTCACATGTGTTGCCAAGTTGGGAACACTAAATCTACATGAACGTCTAACTACGGCAAACTACATAAAACAGTGCCAAGTGATGACGAGTCCTACACTGTACGCTGAACAGCTAATGTATATGTTTGCAGTGTTTTTATTGTTGGCAAATTAGTCTGCATCCTTCTTAAAGTTCTTCTGGGCTCTAAGTGTCCATCTTTCAAATGCCAGTAAATATCGGCGATGCGTATGAAAGATGGAAACACGTAGAGCCCAGAAGGACTTTAAAGGACTTTAAAGGACTAATTTGCCAACAATAAAAACACTGCAAATGTATACATTAGCTGATCAGCTTACAGTGCAGATTTGGCTGATTTTCTCCTAGACTGGTAAGCATTGACATTCAGCTAACTCCACAGAGCTTTTTCAGACCAGTGGTCTTTTGTTTTCAGGATAACAGGCTTAGCTATGGATGCACAGCCAGCCATGCATCCAGTTAACACTGACAGAGTTTTAAAAATCCACATGAGCTGGTTATAACATGTACATTAGAGGATCAACTTACAGTCATAATGTCTAACTTGCATCATGACTCAGTGCCATATACTGTTTACTGAAGTAGCCGAGTAGGAATATCAACATCTTATACAGTCAACAACTGAATATCAAATAAAATAAAGTCCATTTCAGTCAGATTTCAACAACATTTGCTGTCAGTTTTCTCTTTTTAGATCACGTCATGTGGAATAACTTCCCTCTGACTCACTTTCTTCTCTGACTGCTGTTTCTCGTCTCGTCCCTCCCCTGTTTGTGCATCACTCACTTGAGTCTTGGTGCTCATCGTAATGCACAGATCTGATTGGCTGAGTAGCATCACATGCGATATTTACAATGCATGTGATTGGTCTGTGACTCTCCCAGGTCGCTAAAGCCACCGTAAAGGCTAGATATAATACACTGATTAAAACCACTCTGTCAAAATTAAATAATTATCCATAGTTTATCAGTTATAGGTCTAGATCCGCATAGAACAGCATCTCGGTCCGGTCTCGGACTGCAGTCTGCCTATTAGTGACCTCTGGTGTAGGACTTGGCGCTTGCCATTTTCGAAGTTTAACATCTGTGTAGATTCAGTGTCCTCAATGCAACTTGTGTGAGCAATGAGTCGGGGGGGTGGGGGTGGTGGGGCAGACAACTGTGTCTAAAACTTTGAGTTTGGACTGCAGTACCGATTGTAAACCCTTGCTGTCAGTATTACAGATTGTTCCTCTAACAAAGTCCCTCAGCAACTAAATAACAGAGCTTAGTTCTGTCTATTTCCATACTCTGGGCTGGGCTGGGCTGGGCTGGGCTGAGCAAGACAGAAAGCTCTGCAGTCTGAATGGAATGATAATAAGCCCAGAGTGAGCTGATACACCCAAACACCACATATTCAATTACAGAGGACACCATCAAACACAGTCGCGTAACGCCCTCAGCGCGGTGTCATGTTTACAAAGAGATCTTCAGCTATAAAGATTAAATTGCCACCTCAATGAAATAAGAACTGCTCTGATTCGCAAATGACCTACAGTTGTTTTTTATGGAAAGAGCAGCTGTTTTTGGACACAGTCTAGGCCGCTCTCCAATTTAATTTTGTTGATTTAACTCGTGAAGCTGTCTTGTATTAACATCCAAATTGTCCAGCAGTAAAACAATGCTGACAGAAACAGCCTCCGGATTGAGTTCTCCTCCTTTGTGTCGAACACTAGGTTGGAGATACACAATAAAGCTCTGCAAAACCTTCCAAATCAAACAATCAATACCTTCCCGAACATCTCCTCAGTGATGAAGTGATGTGTTTCTGTTGGTCACCTTTAATCACTTTTCCACAGCAACCAGAAAACGCAGGTTCTTCAGTTGAACCATGCATTGTTTGGCTTGATGATTGGCTGATGGAACACCCCAATCAGGTGCAACATCATGATCACCTCCTTGTTTCTACACTAACTGTCCATTTGATCAGCTCCACATACTGTATAGCTGCACTTTGTAGTTCTACAGTTACAGACTGTAGTCCATCTGTTTCTCTGATACTCTGTTACCCTGTTCTTCAGTGATCAGGACCCCCATGGACCCTCACAGAGCAGGTACTGTTTGGGTGGTGGATCATTCTCAGTGCTGCAGTCACACTGATGTGGTGGTGGTGCTGTGTTAGTGTGTGTTGTGCTGGTCTGAGTGGATCAAACACAGCAGTGCTGCTGGAGTTTTTAACTGTGCCCTGTGACCACTGATGAATGACTAGAGGATGACCAACACAAACTGTGCAGCAGCAGATGAGCTATTTTTACATCTACAAGGTGGACTGACGAGGTAGGAGTGTCTAATAGAGTGGACAGTGAGTGGATAAAAACTTGAGCAGCACTGCTGTGTCTGATCCACTCGTACCAGCACAACACACACTAATACACCACCACCACGTCAGTGTTATTGCAGTGCTGAGAATGACCCACCACCCAAATAGTTCCTGCTATGTGAGGGTCCATGAGGGTCCTCTTTTGAGCCTTGGTTCCTGTCAGTGTTTCTTCCTCTTACTCTTTGGGAATTTTTCCTGCCACTGGTCATCGGGGCTCAAGCCCGGATTTTTCTGTAAAGCTGCTTTGTGACCATGGCTGTTGTAAAAAGTGCTAAATAAATAGATTTTGACTTGACTTGAATGCTTCTGGATCAGTGGTCACCAACTCTACTCAAACCACAATCTGCCACACCTGCTCCAGCTGGTTATCATCTTCAGAGGTTCTCGGTTGGTTCTATCAGATGCATCAGTGTTGGGGAAGCAGGAGGCAGCATGTTAGTGGGAACACTGCAGAAATATAAGAACATTCAAGCCAGAACCTTCTACCCTCGAGCTGTTGACCTGGTCACCCACAGCTCCACCAGGTCATGACTACAAGCACTACTTAAACTATGACCGATAACTTTGTGACCCAGGCCTCGTAACTCTTGGTAACCAAGTGGTCTTTTACACAGATCTTTCCAATGAATCCAATTCTATTTATCGTTAAAGTTTGATCTTATTCTTACTGGCTGGTGTTCATCATTGAGAATAACTTTAGGTCAGTTTTATAACTTTATCTGCAGATATATGCGAACAAACATGTGGCCTTTAGACTTCCACATCTAGACTGAGCGCTGTGACCTGAAGGAGCGACTCACATCCGGCACTCAGATGCCCCTATGAGGTGACATTTGATAATGAGAGTCCTGAGAATAGTCTCCGTGTTAATGAAGGACTGACCCGGCCAGGACACACACACTTACACACACCCCCACACAAACTCACACACACACACACACCCCCACACCCACACACAAACCAAGCTTTCTCTCTGTTTCCAAGCTGTGAATGGAAACGATGCGCGGTGTCTTTAAAGGTTATGTGACTTTGTGAAGTACAGGAGCTTCTCTTCGTTCTGCCTCAGGCTCTATTCAGAATACAGTACTGCAGCAGTGTCTGGACAGGTGGGTGTTCTGTGCCACATGAAGCTGGAGACACACTACACGACTGTTAGCCCTGATTCTTAGTCTGGCTGAGTCTGTGCTGGTCGGCTATAGTCTGCAGATTTTGAGCCAGTTAGAGTCGAGAATAGGGTAAACAGAGCAGTGTGTGAGCAGCGCAGACTCAGAGTTTCTGCCTCCTGATCGTGTTTCAGACCAGCTGGAGTTTATCAAACAGTACAGTGTATAGCAGTTTTGTGGGGGTGTTATTAGACTTGGTGTAGTATGTGGGTGCTGGCAGAACTTGATGTGTTAAAGTGGGGGTTCTGGGAGAGCTCTGTGAGTTATAGGGGTACTTGCAGAACTCTGTGCAGTATAGTGTTGGTGCAGGTAGAACTCTGTGTAGTATGGGGAGCTGGTAGAACTCGTCAGGGTATGGTGCCGCTGCTGGTAGAACAATGTATGGTATGAGGAGTTGGTAGAACTCGGCAGGGTATGGTGCTGGTGCTGGTAGAAATCTATATGGTATGGGGAGTTGGTAGAACTTTGTGGAATACGGTGTTGGTGCTGAACGAACTCTGTAGTGAGGCATTGGTGGTGGTAGAGCTCGGTGTGATGCGGTGAGGGAGCTGGTAGAGCTCGGTGTGATGCGGTGAGGGAGCTGGTAGAGCTCGGTGTGATGCGGTGAGGGAGCTGGTAGAGCTCGGTGTGATGCGGTGAGGGAGCTGGTAGAGCTCGCTGTGAGGTGGTGAGGGAGCTGGTAGAGCTCAGTGTGATGCGGTGAGGGAGCTGGTAGAGCTCAGTGTGATGCGGTGAGGGAGCTGGTAGAGCTCGCTGTGAGGTGGTGAGGGAGCTGGTAGAGCTCAGTGTGATGCAGTGAGGGGGCTGGTAGAGCTCGCTGTGAGGTGGTGAGGGAGCTGGTAGAGCTCGCTGTGAGGTGGTGAGGGAGCTGGTAGAGCTCGCTGTGATGCGGTGAGGGAGCTGGTAGAGCTTGCTGTGAGGTGGTGAGGGAGCTGGTAGAGCTGAGTGTGATGCGGTGAGGGGGCTGGTAGAGCTCGCTGTGAGGTGGTGAGGGAGCTGGTAGAGCTCGCTGTGAGGTGGTGAGGGAGCTGGTAGAGCTCAGTGTAATGTGGTAAGGGAGCTGGTGGAGCTGAGTGTGAGGTGGTGAGGGAGCTGGTAGAGCTCAGTGTGAGGTGGTGAGGGAGCTGGTGGAGCTGAGTGTGAGGTGGTGAGGGAGCTGGTAGAGCTCAGTGTGATGCGGTGAGGGAGCTGGTAGAGCTCGCTGTGATGCGGTGAGGGAGCTGGTAGAGCTGAGTGTGAGGTGGTGAGGGAGCTGGTAGAGCTCAGTGTGAGGTGGTGAGGGAGCTGGTAGAGCTGAGTGTGATGCGGTGAGGGAGCTGGTAGAGCTCAGTGTGATGCGGTGAGGGAGCTGGTAGAGCTCAGTGTGAGGTGGTGAGGGAGCTGGTAGAGCTCAGTGTGAGGTGGTGAGGGAGCTGGTAAAGCTCAGTGTGATGCGGTGAGGGAGCTGGTAGAGCTCAGTGTGATGCGGTGAGGGAGCTGGTAGAGCTCAGTGTGATGCGGTGAGGGAGCTGGTAGAGCTCAGTGTAATGCGGTGAGGGAGCTGGTAGAGCTCAGTGTGATGCGGTGAGGGAGCTGGTAGAGCTCAGTGTGATACGGTGAGGGAGCTGGTAGAGCTCAGTGTGATGCGGTGAGGGAGCTGGTAGAGCTCAGTGTGAGGTGGTGAGGGAGCTGGTAGAGCTCAGTGTGATGCGGTGAGGGAGCTGGTAGAGCTCAGTGTGATGCGGTGAGGGAGCTGGTAGAGCTCAGTGTGATGCGGTGAGGGAGCTGGTAGAGCTGAGTGTGAGGTGGTGAGGGAGCTGGTAGAGCTCAGTGTGAGGTGGTGAGGGAGCTGGTAAAGCTCAGTGTGATGCGGTGAGGGAGCTGGTAGAGCTCAGTGTGATGCGGTGAGGGAGCTGGTAGAGCTCAGTGTGATGCGGTGAGGGAGCTGGTAGAGCTCAGTGTGATGCGGTGAGGGAGCTGGTAGAGCTCAGTGTGATGCGGTGAGGGAGCTGGTAGAGCTCAGTGTGATACGGTGAGGGAGCTGGTAGAGCTCAGTGTGATGCGGTGAGGGAGCTGGTAGAGCTCAGTGTGAGGTGGTGAGGGAGCTGGTAAAGCTCAGTGTGATGCGGTGAGGGAGCTGGTAGAGCTCAGTGTGATGCGGTGAGGGAGCTGGTAGAGCTCAGTGTGATGCGGTGAGGGAGCTGGTAGAGCTCAGTGTGATGCGGTGAGGGAGCTGGTAGAGCTGAGTGTGAGGTGGTGAGGGAGCTGGTAGAGCTCAGTGTGAGGTGGTGAGGGAGCTGGTAGAGCTCAGTGTGAGGTGGTGAGGGAGCTGGTAGAGCTCAGTGTGAGGTGGTGAGGGAGCTGGTAGAGCTCAGTGTGATGCGGTGAGGGAGCTGGTAGAGCTCAGTGTGATGCGGTGAGGGAGCTGGTAGAGCTCGCTGTGATGCGGTGAGGGAGCTGGTAGAGCTGAGTGTGAGGTGGTGAGGGAGCTGGTAGAGCTCAGTGTGAGGTGGTGAGGGAGCTGGTAGAGCTGAGTGTGATGCGGTGAGGGAGCTGGTAGAGCTCAGTGTGATGCGGTGAGGGAGCTGGTAGAGCTCAGTGTAATGCGGTAAGGGAGCTGGTAGAGCTCAGTGTGAGGTGGTGAGGGAGCTGGTAGAGCTCAGTGTGATGCGGTGAGGGAGCTGGTAGAGCTCAGTGTGATGCGGTGAGGGAGCTGGTAGAGCTCAGTGTGATGCGGTGAGGGAGCTGGTAGAGCTCAGTGTGATGCGGTGAGGGAGCTGGTAGTGACTCTGCTGCTGTATTTTTATGCCCTTTTTGTAGAGGCTTTATGATGCAGATGAAGCTCTAATGGATTTGGCCGCTGCTTTGTCCTGCTGGCAGGAGGCCTTTCGACAGGAGAGAGGACAAAACGGACTTTAACCAG
>NC_051223.1:37975115-38002615 GCF_015220715.1 Pygocentrus nattereri
GAGAATCTGTAAAAACATGTTCACTTCTGTAACATTACAAAAACACTGAATTCAGAACTGAACTGAACCAGGACTGACTGTACTAAACTGAACTGAATTAAACTGAACTAAACTGAACTGAATTAAAATACTTCATTAAAGTGAAGTAAACAAAACTGGACAGAATTAAACTGAACTAAACAAAACTGGACTGAATTAAAACAGAGAATTTAATGAAACTGAATTCAATAAAGAGAAACCGAGTTAGTCGAGTGTCTCCTGAACTCTTTTCCCTCAAACACATCAGCCCACTCTGCTCTTCTTCTCACTCAGGACAAACTTTATTGCACTAAATTTATTACCTCTTAGTGTATTTTATGATGAGACCTGTTCGTTAGGGTGAATAATTAGCTCATAATTCTCGTTAGTCCCCTCACCGTCTTTTTAAAGTGTAAGTTAAGCACTCGGCGGGTCAGAACAGTCAGGTGTGCTCGGGTTCAGCTGCCGTAATTTACTGTGTTTTAAATGGACTTTAAATGAAATAAAGCGTCAGAGCCTGAATGATGCTATTATTAGAATATTCATTAGCAATTTAACCTCCATAATACAGGACAGACTCACACTGAGGCAAAACCTGCAATTCGGAGCATGAATAATTCATCAGGAATATAACGAGCACGACACGAGAAACAGTGAGAGAACAGAAGAGAACGACACATCAGGAGAGGAAAGTCATCACTCCTCCATAATCAAACTCAACTGAAACAAATTCACTTTAGGTTCAGTACTGTATGATGCACTGAACCATTTGCAAAAGAATCAATTCAAATCTGCACCGATCAGGCGTCACATCATGACCACCTCCTTGTTTCTCCGCTCACTGTCCATTTTATCAGCTCTACTGACCATATAGTTTCACTCAGTAGCTCTACAGTTACAGACTGTAGTCCATCTGTTTCTCTGATACTCTGTTACCCTGTTCTTCAGTGGTCAGGACCCCCATGGACCCTCAGTGACGTGGTGGTGGTGTGTTAGTGTGAGTTGTGCTGGTAAATGATTCACTGAATCGTTCAGTAAAGAATCATAATGAGACTGAACTGAATCCTTTAAATAAAATACTGAGCTTTAATGATGCACCGAGTCACTTCTCACTGACTCATATCCAATCTGTGGCTGAATGTGAGATTTCATGATGCATCAAATCGATTTCTAAATAACTACAATCAAATAAAATTGAATTACGATCCTGATTCCTGATTCACTGGATCAATATGCAAGGAGCTGTAATACTACAATCTGGAATTAAATAAATAAATAAAATTACACTGAATAAAGTCCTAATGAATCATATTTAAACTGAATGGAACTGAACTTTAGTGAGATAGGAGCTTTTTATGATGCACTGATGTGTTTTGTAAGGAATTATAATCATTTTGAGGTCAGAGATTTAAACCCCCAAAATACACACACACACACACACACACGTGCACACACACACACCCACACACACGCACGCACACACACACATTTCTGAAAGCAGCAGGACACACACACCTGTAATATTAGTCTGATCTCTCTCTCTCTCTCTGTTCTGTGTATCTCTCTCTCTCTCTCTCTCTCTCTGTATCTCTCTCTTTCTCTCTGTTCTCTGTGCATCTCTCTCTCTCTGTTCTCCGTGTATCCCTCTCTCTCTCTCTCTCTCTCTGTTCTCTGTGTATCTCTCTCTCTCTCTCTCACTCTCTCTCTGTGTCTCTCTCTCTCTCTCTCTGTCTGTTCTCTGTGCATCTCTCTCTCTCTGTTCTCCGTGTATCCCTCTCTCTCTCTCTCTCTCTCTGTTCTCTGTGTATCCCTCTCTCTCTCTCTCTCTCTCTGTTCTCTGTGTATCTCTGTCTGTTCTCTGTGTATCTCTCTCTCTCTCTGTTCTCTGTGTATCTCTCTCTTTCTCTCTGTTCTCTGTGCATCTCTCTCTCTCTGTTCTCCGTGTATCCCTCTCTCTCTCTCTCTCTCTCTGTTCTCCGTGTATCCCTCTCTCTCTCTCTCTCTCTCTGTTCTCTGTGTATCTCTCTCTCTCTCTCTCTCTCTCTCTCTCTCTCTCTCTGTGTCTCTCTCTCTCTCTCTCTGTCTGTTCTCTGTGTCTCTCTCTCTCTCTCTGTCTGTTCTCTGTGTATCTCTCTCTCTCTCTGTCTGTTCTCTGTGTGTCTCTCTCTCTCTCTCTCTCTGTCTGTTCTCTGTGTTTCTCTCTCTCTCTCTGTCTGTTCTCTGTGTCTCTCTCTCTCTGTTCTCTGTGTCTCTCTCTCTCTCTCTGTTCTCTGTGTATCTCTCTCTCTCTCTCTCTGTTCTCTGTGTATCTCTCTCTCTCTCTCTCTGTTCTCTGTGTATCTCTCTCTCTCTCTGTCTGTTCTCTGTGTCTCTCTCTCTCTCTCTCTGTTCTCTGTGTATCTCTCTCTCTCTCTCTGTTCTCTGTGTATCTCTCTCTCTGTCTGTTCTCTGTGTATCTCTCTCTCTGTCTGTTCTCTGTGTCTCTCTCTCTCTCTCTCTGTTCTCTGTGTATCTCTCTCTCTCTCTCTGTTCTCTGTGTATCTCTCTCTCTGTCTGTTCTCTGTGTACTAAATGTTTTATTTAATACGTTTTTTTTTTCGCGTTTTTAAAGGTCTGAGTTTTCCCAGAACGTGTCTAAGCTTAGAGGGTCCCTTGGGTCTCTTGTATCTCTGGATGAGATTGTGATAACTCAGGAATGTGTTTAGGAGGGTGAACATGAACAAAGCTGCAGGTCCTGATGCCATTTGTGGGCACACTTTGCGTCATTGTGCTGACCAGCTCAGTGAGATTTTCACAAGACTCTTCCAGTTGTGTATTAATTGTGCTCAGATACCTTCAATTTGGAAAACATCCACGATAATTCCTATTCCAAAACTGAGACATGCTAGGGAATTGAGTTTAGACCAGTTGCACTCACATCCCTGGTCATGAAAAATTTTGAAAAGATTTTTAAAAATATAATTGTCTCTTTCATTGGTAACAAATTAGATCCCTTGCAGTTTGCTTATCGAGCTGGTAAAGGTGTAGAAGATGCAAAGCTTTTCATTCTTGATAGGGTGTATAGGCACCTTGAGAGACCCCACTCTCATGTGAGACTTTTATTTGCTGATTCTCAGCTTTTAATAAGAGGCAGCCTCACACTTTGATTGAGTGGCTGGCTTCTTATTTTAAACTACCTGATTTTTTGACTGATAGAATTCAACAGGTTTGGGTGAATGGCCGTATGTCCAGCCCTAAGGTCTCGAATACGGGCTCAGGGTGTCCTTTCTCCCTTGCTTTTTATCATGTATACAGACAGCTGCAGGAGTTCTAGAGAGGGCAGCTGTCTTGTAAAATTTTCTGACGACACTGTATTATTATCTTTTCTTCAGGGCTCAGAGTCAGATCACAGTTGTGCTCTTCTGGCTTTTGTTACGTGGTGTGATGAGCACTTTCTTGACCTTAATGTGTCAAAAACTAAGGAATTAATAATTGATTTCAGGCAAAACAAAAAGGAACCAAAAGCTAGTGTCATACATGGGAAAGAGGTACACATTGTGGACACATATAAGTACCTAGGGACCGTATTAGATTCCCAACTTAAATTTGATGCGAATACAGAGCTGGTTGTTAAGAAGGGTCAACTAAGAGCTCATTTATTGCGTAAGCTCAATTCTTTTCATGTTCGTCATGCAGTGTTGTGCAGTTTCTACCAGGCTTTTATTGAAAGTGTCTTAACTTTTTCGTTTATTTGTTGGTTTAATGGGGGACAAGAATAGCCTGAAAGGCATTGTAAAAATTTGTTCAAAGATAATTGGAGTTCGACAGAGAGACTTGGTCTCCCTGTGGGAGAAACGAGTGGCTCAGAAAGCGAAAGGAATCATCACTCAGTGTGATCACGTTTCGTCCAGTGAATTTACGGTAATGCCGTCAGGTCGGCGTTATTTTACGCCCTTCAGTAGAACAAATCGCTATTCCAAATCTTTTATTCCTTCTGCTATCAAGCTACTAAATACGGATAATAGTCTTTTAAATGATTGTTACATTGTTTTTGTGTGTAGATGTGTATATATGTATAATTGTGTGTGTGGACGAGAAGGCTGCAAATGAATTGCCCTTTTGGGACTTATAAAGTACTGTGAACTGTGATCTCTCTCTCTCTCTGTCCTCTGTATCTCTCTCTCTCTGTTCTCTGTGTCTCTCTCTCTCTGTTCTCTGTGCATCTCTCTCTCTCTCTCTCTGTCCTCTGTATCTCTCTCTCTCTGTTCTCTGTGCATCTCTCTCTCTCTCTCTCTCTCTGTTCTCTGTGTATCTCTCTCTCTCTGTCCTCTGTATCTCTCTCTCTCTGTTCTCTGTGTCTCTCTCTCTCTGTTCTCTGTGCATCTCTCTCTCTCTCTCTCTGTCCTCTGTATCTCTCTCTCTCTGTTCTCTGTGCATCTCTCTCTCTCTCTCTCTCTCTCTCGGTTCTCTGTGTATCTCTCTCTCTCTCTGTTATCTGTGCATCTCTCTCTCTGTTCTCTGTGCATCTCTCTCTGTCTGTTCTCTGTGTCTCTCTCTCTCTCTGTTCTCTGTGTATCTATCTCTCTCTCTCTGTCCTCTGTATCTCTCTCTCTCTATTCTCTGTGTATCTCTCTCTCTGTTCTCTGTGTATCTCTCTCTCTGTTCTCTGTGCATCTCTCTCTCTCTCTGTTCTCTGTGTATCTCTCTCTCTCTCTGTTCTCTGTGTATCTCTCTCTCTCTCTATTCTCTGTGTATCTCTCTCTCTCTCTGTTCTCTGTGTATCTCTCTCTCTCTGTCCTCTGTATCTCTCTCTCTCTATTCTCTGTGTATCTCTCTCTCTCTCTGTTCTCTGTGTATCTCTCTCTCTGTTCTCTGTGCATCTCTCTCTCTCTCTGTTCTCTGTGTATCTCTCTCTCTCTCTGTCCTCTGTATCTCTCTCTCTCTGTTCTCTGTGTCTCTCTCTCTCTGTTCTCTGTGCATCTCTCTCTCTCTCTCTCTGTCCTCTGTATCTCTCTCTCTCTGTTCTCTGTGTCTCTCTCTCTCTGTTCTCTGTGCATCTCTCTCTCTCTCTCTCTGTCCTCTGTATCTCTCTCTCTCTGTTCTCTGTGCATCTCACTCTCTCTCTCTCTCTCTGTTCTCTGTGTATCTCTCTCTCTCTCTGTTATCTGTGCATCTCTCTCTCTGTTCTCTGTGCATCTCTCTCTGTCTGTTCTCTGTGTCTCTCTCTCTCTCTCTGTTCTCTGTGTATCTATCTCTCTCTCTCTCTGTCCTCTGTATCTCTCTCTCTCTATTCTCTGTGTATCTCTCTCTCTGTTCTCTGTGCATCTCTCTCTCTCTGTGTTCTCTGTGTATCTCTCTCTCTCTCTGTTCTCTGTGTATCTCTCTCTCTCTCTATTCTCTGTGTATCTCTCTCTCTCTCTGTTCTCTGTGTATCTCTCTCTCTCTGTCCTCTGTATCTCTCTCTCTCTATTCTCTGTGTATCTCTCTCTCTCTCTGTTCTCTGTGTATCTCTCTCTCTGTTCTCTGTGCATCTCTCTCTCTCTCTGTTCTCTGTGTATCTCTCTCTCTCTCTGTCCTCTGTATCTCTCTCTCTCTATTCTCTGTGTATCTCTCTCTCTCTCTGTTCTCTGTGTATCTCTCTCTCTCTCTGTCCTCTGTGTATCTCTCTCTCTCTGTCCTCTGTATCTCTCTCTCTCTCTATTCTCTGTGTATCTCTCTCTCTCTCTGTTCTCTGTGTATCTCTCTCTCTCTGTTCTCTGTGTATCTCTCTCTGTCTGTTCTCTGTGTGTCTCTCTCTCTCTCTCTCTCTCTGTTATCTGTGCATCTCTCTCTCTCTCTCTCTGTCCTCTGTATCTCTCTCTCTCTATTCTCTGTGTATCTCTCTCTCTCTCTGTTCTCTGTGTATCTCTCTCTCTCTCTGTCCTCTGTGTATCTCTCTCTCTCTGTCCTCTGTATCTCTCTCTCTCTCTGTTCTCTGTGTATCTCTCTCTCTCTCTGTCCTCTGTGTATCTCTCTCTCTCTGTCCTCTGTATCTCTCTCTCTCTCTATTCTCTGTGTATCTCTCTCTCTCTCTGTTCTCTGTGTATCTCTCTCTCTCTGTCCTCTGTATCTCTCTCTCTCTCTATTCTCTGTGTATCTCTCTCTCTCTCTGTTCTCTGTGTATCTCTCTCTCTCTGTTCTCTGTGTATCTCTCTCTGTCTGTTCTCTGTGTGTCTCTCTCTCTCTCTCTCTCTCTGTTATCTGTGCATCTCTCTCTCTCTCTCTCTGTCCTCTGTATCTCTCTCTCTCTATTCTCTGTGTATCTCTCTCTCTCTCTGTTCTCTGTGTATCTCTCTCTCTCTCTGTCCTCTGTGTATCTCTCTCTCTCTGTCCTCTGTATCTCTCTCTCTCTCTGTTCTCTGTGTATCTCTCTCTCTCTCTGTCCTCTGTGTATCTCTCTCTCTCTCTGTCCTCTGTATCTCTCTCTCTCTCTATTCTCTGTGTATCTCTCTCTCTCTCTGTTCTCTGTGTATCTCTCTCTCTCTGTTCTCTGTGCATCTCTCTCTCTCTCTGTTCTCTGTGTATCTCTCTCTCTCTCTGTTCTCTGTGTATATCTCTCTCTCTCTCTGTTCTCTGTGTCTCTCTCTCTGTTCTCTGTGCATCTCTCTCTCTCTCTGTTCTCTGTATCTCTCTCTCTCTCTCTGTTCTCTGTGTATCTCTCTCTCTCTCTCTCTCTGTTCTCTGTGTATCTCTCTCTCCCTCTGTTCTCTATGTATCTCTCTCTCTCTCTCTGTTCTCTGTGTATCTCTCTCTCCCTCTGTTCTCTGTGTATCTGTCTCTCTCTCTCTGTTCTCTGTCTCTCTCTCTCTGTCTGTTTTCTGTGTATCTCTCTCTCTCTGTCTGTTCTCTGTGTATCTCTCTCTCCCTCTGTTCTCTGTGTATCTCTCTCTCTCTGTTCTCTGTCTCTCTCTCTCTCTCTGTCCTCTGTGTATCTCTCTCTCCCTCTGTTCTCTGTGTATCTGTCTCTCTCTCTCTGTTCTCTGTGTATCTCTCTCTCTCTGTCTCTCTCTCTCTGTCTGTTCTCTGTCTCTCTCTCTCTGTTCTCTGTGTATCTCTCTCTCTCTCTGTCCTCTGTATCTCTCTCTCCCTCTGTTCTCTGTGTATCTGTCTCTCTCTCTCTGTTCTCTGTCTGTTCTCTGTCTCTCTCTCTCTCTCTCTCTCTCTGTCTGAGGTGGAGACTCTGGGTTTTAAGTCATTCTCTGAAGGTCATTAACACAGTTTTTTTTCTTTTCACCATCTGCCATGATTGTTTATACTCGCCTGGATAATTAGTTTCTAATTAGAAGATGGTGAGAGAGAGAGAGAGAGAGAGAGAGAGAGAGGGAGGGAAGGAGGGTGAGAGAAAACAAAAGGAAAGAAAAAGAAAGAGTGAGAAATAGTATAAAGAGTCAGAAAAACAAAGAGACAGAGAGAACGAGAGCAAGAGAATAAGGGAGAGAGAAAGAGCACAAGCAGGAGGACAGAAAGAGAGTCAGAAAAACAGAGTGAGAGAGAGAGAGGGAAGGAGAGAGAGAACAAAAGAGAGAGAGAGAAAGAGAGAGAACGAGAGCGAGAGAATGAGAGAACGAGAGAATGAGAGAACGAGAGCAAGACAATAAGAGAGAAAGAGCACAAACAGGAGGACAGAAAGAGAGTCAGAAAAGAGAACGAGAGAGAGAGAGAGAGAGAGAGAGAGAGAGAGAGAGACAAAAAGGGTTCTTTAGTAAAGAAAATGGTTCTATGTAGAATACTCAAAGAATCCTTTGCATGTGAAATGGTTCTCCAGGTTGATGGAGGATGTGTTGTATATGGTTCTATGTAGCACCAAAAGATGGTTTGTATATTATGATGTCAAGTTCGTAACAATAGAAGAACTGTTTTTGGTGCTATATAGAACCATCTACAGCAGATTATTGATCAATCTGAAGAACCATTTGACCATGCAAAGAATCCTTTAATCATAAAAATCATGGGCTCTTTGGGTGTTCATGGTTCGTTTTCGTAACCCTAAGAACCCTTGAAGAACATTGCTTTTAAGAGTACACAGTATTTGTAACACCTACACTGCTTTGTCTCCGCTTTAGCTTCGCGGCTCTACATTTTATCGTCTTTGCGTTCTCATGTGGACGTAGAGATTTTGGAAAATGCTGCCTGTGTTTTTGGGAAATTAAGTTTCCAGATATCCAGATCCGTGTGGATGAGGCCTAAACTGCCTACAGTGTCTGGGATTTGGCTTTGCACACTGCCCACATTTATAAATCCACAGGTTCTGCTTTCTAAAGAACATCAAATCTTAATCGGTCTCGATTCACTCACGTCTGTATGAAGTGAATCTGTACTTTGGCACTGGTCCAGTCCCTGGAGGGGGAACTTTGGGACACTAATGACTCAATTACGTCTGACACGGACGTGGAAACCTTACACAGTCACACAGTCACACCAACATCGACTGTGCAGCTCATCCACTGTGCTGATTAGCCATGCCGTCACTTTCAGCATCAATACTCCAGCGGTTTCATGAACACTCGCTTTGTTTACACTGAGACCAGATACAGCCGCGTGTCAGTCACACACAGCGGTGTTTAATGCAGTTAAGCTCTTCTTCGTGTGACACATGAAGACCACGATCATAAATCCTAATTCACAGCAATTCATAGCAGCTGTGGCTGAAACACATTCAGTGACCACTTAAGCATTTCAAGTACACCTGATCCTTCAGACTTAACGTCTACAACTGAATACGTCCGAAGGGGCCTAGACAGCCTGTTAGCTAGCTTCTTAGCAG
Organism: Pygocentrus nattereri; assembly: GCF_015220715.1. Lineage (NCBI taxonomy): Eukaryota > Metazoa > Chordata > Actinopteri > Characiformes > Serrasalmidae > Pygocentrus > Pygocentrus nattereri. Next base: position 37,983,916 of record NC_051223.1, read on the forward strand.
GTCATGCTAAGATAGACTGTGTAGGGTGCAGGGAGTCATTTGAGACTTTACACTCCATTTACACTCACCAGGCACTTTATTAGGTGCTAGTAAAAGGTTGGACCCCCTTTTGCCTTCAGAACTGCTTTAATTCTTTGTGTCATTTTCAACAAGGTGTTGGAAACGTTCCTCAGAGATCTTGGTTGTCTTTTTGAGTTCCTGTTGTCTTTCTATCATCTGGAACCAGTCTGCCCATTCTCCTCTGACCTCTCACATCAACAAGGCATTTTCGTCCACACAACTGACCGCTCACTGGATATTTCCTCTTTTTCTGACCGTTCTCTGTGAACCCTAGAGATGGTTGTGTGTGAAAATCCCAGCAGATCAGCAGTTTCTGAAATACTCAGACCAGCCCGTCTGGCACCAACAACCACACCACGTTCAAAGCCCCTTAAATCCCCTTTCTTCCCCGTTCTGATGCTCGGCCTGCACTTCAGCAAGTCGTCTTGACCACCTCTACATACCTAAATGCATGCTGCCATGTGATTGACTGATTAGCTATTTGTGTTAACAAATTAGTTAGTAGCCCTCACCCCGATAGTCACAAAGTGCTTTGAAAGACTGGTTATGACCCACATCAAGGCCAACATTGACGTCACTGGGGATCCACACCAGTATGCATACCGGAAAAACCGATCCACAGAGGATGCCATCTTCTCTGTGGTCCACACTGCCCTCACCCACCTGGAGAGTAAGAACTCTTACACTCGTATGCTCTTTGTGGATTTCACATCTGCCTTTAACACCATGATTCCCCAGACCCTGCCTTACAAACTCCATACACTTGGACTGAGCACCTCTCTCTGTAATTGGGTCCTGGACTTCTGTCTGTGAGGATCCACAACATCTCCTCCTCCACCATCATCCTGGACATTTACACCTCCAGATACAGGAAAAGGGCCACTGGCATCATGAAGGTCCTCACCCATCCAGCACACACACTCTTTGTCCCGCTCCCCTCAGGTAGGAGGTTGCGGAGCATTAAGAGTAAAACAGCCAGACTGAGGAACGGCTTCTTCTCTGAAGCCGTGAGACTCTTAAACTCCAATTAGACAATCACTGCAATGGCACTTCACGTCCACTTATTTATCTCTGCTGCTGTCCTGAATCAGTGCCTCCACTATAATCACCCCTCCACTATATCACCCCTCCACTATATCACCCTTACACACGTCACTTTACACATTACCAGTATTAAGATGTGCACCTTCTACCTCGCACTCATGCTGCTGTGGTTCATGCTGCTGTTATTTGCACCTTCTATTTATTGTTTATTGTTATTTATGGAGGTTAACTGGGACCTTGAGTTCACTATTTCATTCCACCTCATGTACCACGTGTGATGCGAATGACAATAAAGCCTCATCTTATCTTAACAAGCAACTGAACAGGTGTACCTAATAAAGTGCCTGGTGAGTGTATATCTCCTCCTTTATGGCTCCAGATAAAGAACAGAAGAATCCTTCACGTTTTCAGGGCGGAACACTTTCGCTCAGCTGCCTACATCACACACCACCGTTAACGCAGGGGCTTGTGGGAAATGATCTGGGTCAAACTACCCACCATGCTGCCAATTTAGCACAAAGCTAACAGAGGCAGAAAGCATGGTGGAACATCAGGGGGGAGATCTCAGCCTGAAAACTCGGCAGAGAGCGAGGCTAGCCTCCAGCTAAACAGCACACAAACAACAGCACGAGAGGAAAATAAACAGTAACAGGCCAAAAAACACATGACAGGTTCGGCGGTGAGCGAGCGCAGCTTTCACAGGTGATGCTAAAATTACCTTGTGATTTTTGGTGAAGTGTATCTACCTCACAGCTTATTCAAAGAAGTGTGGAGGGCATGTGGAAAGCGCAGATTTAACCACAGCCTTCAAATCATGTCATAAACACTGCCATTTTTTTACGAGATGACTGCAAATGAACGCTCAGGATGTTGGAATTACTTCTTTCAAAAACCCTCAAATTTCTGAGTGGGCATTGCCAAAAAAATCAGCTGATAACTGGAGCGTCAACTTTACACGTCAAGCTTGATTTATTATTATTTAAAACAGATCAATTCAAGTGTGTGTGTAACCAATGGTATTCTGCACCAAGCTCAATTTTTTGGACTGATTCTGGTGTTGGCATGGCAACAACCAAGATAACAAATCAGCATCCCAAAAACTGGAGCATTTTGACAAATGTCAGAAAAATGAAACACCTGTTAAATAATCAATATATGCACACTGACCACCTCACAACTGAACTCTGTATCATTGTGCCACTTTATGAAACTCTAACGCTGAGTATAGTGATGAACCCAGTTCTGTTTAAACTGAGGAGCTGACAGCTTGTTTTCTTTTCTAGAACTAGGGAAGTCAGCTATATATATATTTACACACACACACACACACACACACACACACACACACACACACACACACACACACACACACACACACACCCTAATTCAATCTGCCCACTACCAGTTTTTTTCTCTTTCTCTCTCTCAAAAAATGAGTTTAACATCAAAACTAGAACTTCAGACGTTGCACTGCCGACTCAATCCGTCAAAAAACTAATTAAAGGTTTTTTTTTTTGGTTTTTTTTTTTGGCACAATACATAAATGACAGCTTTTTTTGACTGCTGTAAAGTAAGTTTTAGATCTGAGCTCCGGACACCTTCACAACGATTTGCCTCCACATCAAATATGTAAATTCGGAGGAGAAAAGATTATTATCTTCTGATATGAATTCAGAGGCTTTTCTTCAAAAGGAAAAACAGCTTAATTCATAATCTGCTGTAAACAATTTATACTCTTTATTATAATTACTCTTGCAAATGTTTTTCCTTATTATTAATACATATATTAATATATATGTGTCTGTGTTACTGCTGCTGTTCTTAGTGCTAAAACAATAACATTTATTGTTAATACTGTTAATATTGTTGTCATTGTTTTTCTTTTATTAATATTCCTTTATACTTACTATTACAGCAAGAATATTACTTATTATTTTAATTATTTAGATTTAATAATTATTTTTGTCTGTCTTGTTTTAGTTGCAACTATTTATAATAATATTTTCTGTATTTTCTCACTACTGCAAATAATAATAATAATTATTATTAAATATTTTATATATTTTTCTGTATGAATAAAACAATGCTCATTATTATCTGTCCATTTGTAATTTTTTTTTGTTGTTAATAATATTTTTCTATATTTCATCATCACTACAGATAATATTTATTTTTATGATTATTGTTTTTATCTCTCTGCTGTCCTGGGCATTACGCTGTGCGTGTGTGATGAGGGTGACAGTGTTACAGGTTTATTTATCACTTTTCAATAAAAGACAATCAGATCGGGGTGGGGTGGGTGTGGGGGGGGTGCTGAATGTTGGGAGGAGGAGCTGGATGGTGAAGGAGGGGCTGAACGGTGGTGGAGGCGAGGGTGATTGATGTTGGTGAGCGCTCTGCTCTGAGATTTCACACAACTGACCACAAACTCGCTTCAACACCGAATCATCATCCAGAGAAAACATCTGTAAGAGGTCATCACAGACGCTCAGCTGCAGATCTGATTCTTCTGTCTCATCACACAAACCTGCACAGCTCAAACTGAAACGTCCTCCTGATTGGTCGGATGTGCTTACATCACACTTTTTACACCAGACCTCTGAAGTCGTGCGTCATTCTGCAGTCGATGATTTGTCCATATAAGGAGCTCTGGGTCTAAGCTGTTTATCTCTGAGGGAAACATTATCAATGTCGATAGAGCACAACATTTTTCTAAACCCGAGACATTCTGACCTGCTTTTTGTAGCGTGGGTTGTGCTTCAGACTCAACGTCTGCACTGGACTGATTTTTTAGTTCTGCTCCTGCAAGATTTCATCCCACTCCCGCAAGAAAATCAACACCAATCGTCCTGCTTTCCCCTGCAGCATAAACATTTTCTCACAAAATTAAAAGATGTTGCCTTGTTCTGGTCTGCAACCTAACTGTTTTGGTCCACTCTCACTGGCAACCTAACTGTTTTGGTCCACTCTCACTGGCAACCTAACTGTTTTGGTCCACTCTCACTGGCAACCTAACTGTTTTGGTCCACTCTCACTGGCAACCTAAATGTTTTGGTCCACTCTCTCTGGCAACCTAACTGTTTTGGTCCACTCTCACTGGCAACCTAAATGTTTTGGTCCACTCTCACTGGCAACCTAACTGTTTTGGTCCACTCTCACTGGGAACCTAAATGTTTTGGTCCACTCTCACTGGCAACCTAACTGTTTTGGTCCACTCTCACTGGCAACCTAACTGTTTTGGTCCACTCTCACTGGCAACCTAAATGTTTTGGTCCACTCTCTCTGGCAACCTAACTGTTTTGGTCCACTCTCACTGGCAACCTAAATGTTTTGGTCCACTCTCACTGGCAACCTAACTGTTTTGGTCCACTCTCACTGGGAACCTAAATGTTTTGGTCCACTCTCACTGGCAACCTAACTGTTTTGGTCCACTCTCACTGGCAACCTAAATGTTTTGGTCCACTCTCTCTGGCAACCTAACTGTTTTGGTCCACTCTCACTGGCAACCTAAATGTTTTGGTCCACTCTCACTGGCAACCTAAATGTTTTGGTCCACTCTCACTGGCAACCTAAATGTTTTGGTTCACTCTCTCTGGCAACCTAAATGTTTTGGTTCACTCTCACTGGCAACCTAAATGTTTTGGTTCACTCTCTCTGGCAACCTAAATGTTTTGGTTCACTCTCTCTGGCAACCTAAATGTTTTGGTTCACTCTCTCTGGCAACCTAAATGTTTTGGTTCACTCTCTCTGGCAACCTAAATGTTTTGGTTCACTCTCTCTGGCAACCTAACTGTTTTGGTTCACTCTCACTGGCAACCTAAATGTTTTGGTTCACTCTCTCTGGCAACCTAAATGTTTTGGTTCACTCTCTCTGGCAACCTAAATGTTTTGGTTCACTCTCTCTGGCAACCTAAATGTTTTGGTTCACTCTCTCTGGCAACCTAAATGTTTTGGTTCACTCTCACTGGCAACCTAACTGTTTTGGTCCACTCTCACTGGCAACCTAAATGTTTTGGTTCACTCTCTCTGGCAACCTAAATGTTTTGGTCCACTCTCACTGGCAACCTAACTGTTTTGGTTCACTCTCTCTGGCAACCTAAATGTTTTGGTCCACTCTCACTGGCAACCTAAATGTTTTGGTTCACTCTCTCTGGCAACCTAAATGTTTTGGTTCACTCTCACTGGCAACCTAACTGTTTTGGTCCACTCTCACTGGGAATCTAAATGTTTTGGTTCACTCTCTCTGGCAACCTAAATGTTTTGGTTCACTCTCTCTGGCAACCTAAATGTTTTGGTTCACTCTCTCTGGCAACCTAAATGTTTTGGTTCACTCTCACTGGCAACCTAACTGTTTTGGTCCACTCTCACTGGCAACCTAAATGTTTTGGTTCACTCTCTCTGGCAACCTAAATGTTTTGGTCCACTCTCACTGGCAACCTAACTGTTTTGGTTCACTCTCTCTGGCAACCTAAATGTTTTGGTCCACTCTCACTGGCAACCTAAATGTTTTGGTTCACTCTCTCTGGCAACCTAAATGTTTTGGTTCACTCTCACTGGCAACCTAACTGTTTTGGTCCACTCTCACTGGGAATCTAAATGTTTTGGTTCACTCTCTCTGGCAACCTAAATGTTTTGGTTCACTCTCTCTGGCAACCTAAATGTTTTGGTCCACTCTCACTGGCAACCTAACTGTTTTGGTCCACTCTCACTGGGAATCTAAATGTTTTTACTAATGACTAAGGGTCATTTAATCTAATTAATCTAAATTAATTTGAAGGCTTTCTCTACACAAACTTCGTCCTGCTCCTGTGCTACTACACAAGTGAGCTCCGAGCCACAACAACATTTTGTAACCCTTCACTGAGAGCATGAAACTGATAGAAAGAGAATTTAAAGAACTCAGTGTAAACTTGGTGAAGGAGCGTCTTCTGAGGAAGTGAGGGAATTATCTACTACTGTCATCACATCTTCATCAGTTTGATGTTGATTCTGAGATCATCTGAGGCAGAAACATCGAGCCAGACCTTCTTTATGAGTCTGTGTGTGACGTTAATGCATAAAGACGTACAACGTGGTGTGAAAAACTCGACGCCTGTGACTTTCAAATGAATATTTCAGGCTTTACAGGGCGACTCGCAGCAGCTCATGCTCACCTTATTTTAGTGTGTTTTTATTCTCCTCACTCAGTAACGTCGCTTTGTTTAGTTGTGTGATGTTGTGATGTTGATCGCGTTTTAAAAGGTGTCATGTGAACAACACCTTACGTATGTATTCTGACAAACAAGAAGGACTAAAATGAAGAAAAACAATTCAGGCAGAAAAATTAAACCAACTACCCCCCCCCCCAACACACACATACACATATATACACACACACACACACACACACACACCACACGCCACTGTATCAGTGTGCAAACGTGGGATAAACCAAAAAGTCTGTCCCCGTCAGGACTGTGTGTAATGATGACACGGATAATAATGATAATAATGACCCTTGTGGCTCAGCACTATGACCCTTGTGGCTCAATACTGTTAATTATGATGTCCAGCTGTAATTATAATGAATCACACTCTCCACTGCAACCATGGTTACAGAGTTGCAGCAATAGTTCACCCAAAAAAATCTAATTCCCCCAGCTCCCCCCACCTCAAATGCAGTCGATGAGCCAAAACATGTTGATACATTTTATCACAATTAGCTAATTTGCTCATACGAGGGCTGCTTGCTAATAGCTTTGATCAGCAGGCACTCAACTGATTCCATAATCTTATTGTCTTTAGATGTTCTCTTATTAATAGAACTCAATGTGCTGTTGCTCATGGAAATCGTTCACATTTCCTGGAAACTGTTAACGGGGTTCCACAGGGCTCTGTCCTCAGGCCAGTGCTTTTTGCACAGTATATAATAACTGAAGTAGGAGAACACACTGAAAATTGGACAGACAATTATCTGATGATACTGTCTTGCATTCTTGTTCTTCTTCTGTAACTATAGCCACAGAATATGTGTAGAATGTTAGATTAATCTGTATCAAATCTGAAACTAACAATGTTTTTTTTCCCATCTCAACAGTAAATACTTCAAATGGTCAAGTTTCAAACGACAAATATCTGGAAATTCAGTGACAAACTATTTTAAGACACACACTGATGGGTAAAAAAAGAGAAAATTTAAGAAGAAAAAATTTAAGAAGAAGAAAATTTTATACAGACATTGAGCTTGACTTCCCTTTGAAAGTAGAAATAAAATGTCCTTATCTACTACTTTATCAGTATTGGACTCTTATAGGACTCAAAATCTACATTTTTAAAAAAGGTGGTTCTTTAAGAGTTCTTTAGGCAAGTCAAGTTTAGTTATATAGCACCTTTCATACACTGTGGTCATTCAAAGTGCTTTAGAAATAATGAAAGAAAAGTAAGACTGGTTCTGTAGAGAACCATTAACACTCAAAGAACCATTTGCATGCTTAAATGGTTCTTTGGTTAATCAGATTGATGGACAATGTGTTGTATATGGTTCTAAATTACACCAAAAAGGGTTCTTGTTGCAAGCTTGATATAAAAATAGCAGAACCATTTTTTTGGTGCTATACAGAACCCTTTTCAAAAAGGTTCTGTATAGAATATACCATTTACGACACATTCTCCATCAATCTGAAGAACCATTTCACCATGCCAAGAACCATTTATGCATGCAAATGGTTCTTACAGTGTTCATGGTTCTATATAGAACCTTTGCTTTTTTTTTTAACTAAAGCTCTGATATTATTAATTAAAGACATTATTACTATTATTATGCATTACTATTAAAGATGCACAAAACAAGTCTGACCAGCTCCATCTGGGGTAAAGGGGGTTAAAACAGGGAGAATTCGATTTTTTTCAGTGAACTATCGCTTTAATCATGTTAAAGGGAGGCTGCTGGCTGGTGTGATGGGTAATTGGAGACCGTGTCAATACTGAATAATTAATCATGTGTGTAAATGACGCTTCTGATCTGAGGAGAAGCAGGAAGAAAGGTCAGCTTTCCAAATCCAAGAGTGAAGAAAAGCATCGTTAATTCCTGCCTAGCCAACTGTGGAGAAGCTGTGAGCATGACGGAGTGCAGAGCCGTAAAGAAAGAGGGAAAAAAATGGAAAAAGGAGAAAATTCTGTAAAGTTTTAGCTCAGAGGCAGAAAGAGGCAAAGCAGATTAACCCCAGTGTCAGCTGAAGCTTTTTAACCCTTTAATTACTTCTGCCGTTTCCTCTTCATCTCTAACATCTCAATGCTTTATTGCTTTTATTTTGACTTAGAACCAGTGCTGGACAGTAACTGAGTAACTGAGTAACTGAGTAAATGTAATTAGTTTCTGTACTTTAGTATTTTTGGTGTATCTGTACTGAAGTTTCTCCGTTCTGGGCGACTTTTTCCTTTCACTCCACTACATTTCAGAGTCTAATATCCGACTTTTTCCTCCTACATTTTGAGAAATCTGTCGTTCCTTTTGGTTTCTGTGTGTATAAAAACGTCACATGTCAAAACGAAAGAAGCGCAAAGCCAGAGCACCAATCAGGGCCCAGCGGTCACTTTGTTTAGAGCTGGTTTTGACCTGTTGGTCATACCGACCCAGTGCAGCACGCGGTTCAACGTCAGCGCAGCAGCGTAAAACTTTGGGAGAGTCTGTTCAACATAAATGATGAACTAACCTAACTTTGTGTAAATAGAGCTCAATATAGAAATATGTCCACATATGCAGTCGAGACTGACGCGGCTTTTTTCTGAATTTCTACAAACACCATTTAATTTTATAGTAAATGAGTTTGGGCTGGTTTATGTTTATGAACAGACGCCTACAGATCAACATAGTAAAGGAGCTCATCTGTGATCCTGAGTTTAAAGCCAGTTTTTATTCAACTTAAACTTGGAACTAAGTTGTAAATAAATCTGAAACTGAAACTTTGCTTGTGTGTAAAAAGTGATTTCAGAGCCACTCGGTTCTCCCTGATGGAAACTGTTTACCTTCAGTGTTTTGTGCTTCTGATCATTTTAATAGACGTCAGCGTCACTAATTAATGACGTTCTATTAAAAGACTGGTTTACCAAGAGAGACGCTGGAGGACTTTCACCTGAAATGAGTTCATGAAGCCAGTCTGGTTATAAAAATGATAACAGGACATCAGAGCCAGAATTACTCTTTTAGTACTTTTACTTTATACTTAAGTACATTTGAAGGTAAATACTTTAGTACTTTTACTCAAGTACATGCTTTGTAACTTCGACCACCACTGATTATATAACAGGTTGAGCCTGTCACGGGCTGGTGGGGTGGCCGGCCCAAGTGCAGATCTCCTGGGCGTTTATTCACTGGATTATTTGTCACTGTCTTTGTAGTCTGCAAAGTACTTATTAGCATGAGGTCATGAGTGAAATAAATAAGGTTTGATGTCACTGTGTGGTGAAAGCGGACACTGGGGACGCTTCTCTATCTGACAGTCTGATGAATCTGAGTTTGGCCGACACCAGGAGAACACCACTTCGCTAAAAAGATGAGCTAAAATACAAGAAATTAAGCCTGAATTTGAGGAGAAAATGACTTAATACTATTAAAATGATCTGTCATTGGAACAAAAAAACTTAAAATAAGCTTCAGTCTACAATAAGCAGCTCTGATAAGAGTTCAAAGGTCTGAAATAATCTGAAATGGCTGCTTTTTAGATCAAATTACTTTAGATCATCCATCCATCCATCCATCCATTCTCTAAGCTGCTTCTCCGTCAGGGTCGCGGGGGGGGTGCTGGAGCCTATCCCAGCAGTCTTCGGGCGGAAGGCAGGATACACCCTGGACAGGTCACCAGTCCATCGCAGGGCAGACAGACAGACACAGACAGTCACTCACACCTAGGGGCAATTTAGCATGTCCAATTGGCCTGACTGCATGTCTTTGGACCGTGGGAGGAAACCGGAGAACCCGGAGGAACCCCACGCAGACACGGGGAGAACATGCAAACTCCACACAGAGAGGACCCTGGCCGCCCGGCCAGGGAATCGAACCCAGGCCCTCCTTACTGTAAGGCGACAGCGCTACCCACCATGCCACCGTGCCGCCCATTACTTTAGATCAAACTAATGAAATATTCTTAACTCATTTTTTTTGCATTCTTAATTAGCGCACTGAAAAAATGGAGGACAATAAATCAGTAAATTGGTCTACATGTCTGGACTCTAGTGGAAGACTCTGCTGTCGCTGTTGAAACAGGCCTAAACCCGCATTTAATATTTGTATTAACATTTATAATGATAGGATAATGATATGGAGATATTACACTAACAACAACAACCAGTAGATTATATATTTATATATTTACAGACCCAGGGAGAGAAAGACAGATGTTACTAGGCTTTCTGGATGCACCACAGAGCTGCTGCCTCAGTGCTTCTCTGTGAATTAACATAATAAATGTCAACTTATGGTCCTGCTAATTGCTGGCAAGAAGGAGCGGTGATGTCCTGAGGATCCTGAAATCTCAGTCATGCTACTGTTAAAACTAGTCCTTAATCTCAGAGCAGACGTCTTACAGCAGTCCCTGGGGCAGTGCCCCGCTGGTCACTGGGATGGAACCACCAAGGGATCGTCTCAGTACCTTCATTGAGGGCACGTAGCTGCACCATAATCCACTGAAATGATATTTTCTGTTGTATGACTGCAGAGTGGTACCACCTGAAGTGGACGCTGCTGAGTTGCAGAGGCCTGCGGTGGAGCAGAGGCCGCTCGCTGACGGAGGCTCTGCAGACGGAACCGTTTCTGGTTCTGTTTGTTTTCCTCGCTGTAAACACTCGGCTCTGTTATAAACACGCTCGGCTGCGCGGTGGACGAGGGCGGCTGCTCCTCTATTGTCCTCTAATTCAGATCAGACGGAAAAACCACGCAGCACAGAGTCAGTGGAAACGCTGAAATCAGCAGAGTTACGCTGACCACAGCACTGTCCACACAAACAGAGGGCAGAACATTCTCTCTCTCTCTCTCTCTCTCTCTCTCTCACACTCTCTCTCTCTCACACACTCTCTCCTCTCTCTCTCTCTCATATGCCCATCATTCTGAGGCCTGCAGTGAGATTGTTGGAAGAATATGATACTATTTTTGATTGAGCAGTTTTGATCTTATGGAAGTGTTTAATTCCATCGGCAGATCATTTTACATGTTCTAGGCTTTATTTCTAGAAATTGTCTGTATGATCACCTCAGTGTCACTGCTGGACTGAGAATAGTCCACCAACCAGAAATATCCAGCCATCAGCGTCCTGTGACCACTGATGAAGGACTAGAGGATGACCAACACAAACTGTGCAGCAGCAGATGAGCTGTCGTCTCTGACTTTACATCTACAAGGTGGACTGACAAGCACTGCTGAGTCTGATCCACTCGTACCAGCACAACACACATTAACACACCACCACCACGTCAGTGTTACCGCAGTGATGAGAATGACCCACCACCCAAATAGGACCTGCTCTGTGAGGGTCCATGGGGGTCTTGACCACTCAAGAACAGGCTAACAAAGTATGAGAGAAACAGATGGACTACAGTCTGTAACTGTAGAACTACAAAGTGGAACTAAACGGTCAGTGGAGCTGATAAAATGGACAATGAGTGTGGAAACAAGGAGGTGGTCATGATGTTACGCCTGGTCAGTGTATACTATAGATTATGATTAGAGACGCCTTCTTGCAGTGTGAGAGTTTCAGGGCTGTTCTGATCGTTCCAGGCTGGTTCCAGTCCAGAATCCTGGGTGAGGTTCTCAGAGTTCTGGCGGTTTTATTTACTCGTACTGTGTTTGTTTTTGGAGCTGAGCACTTCAAGGCCCAGCGCTCTCAGTGTGTTTGTCCAGTTTCATGGAGGGAGAGGCAGAGTGAGCAGAGTGGAAACCCCTCAGACTGGTGTCTGAAGGGCACGACGGGAGCTTCTGTAAAATTGCTCCAAACTCCACTGAAGTCACGCAGTAGAGCTGAGGCACGTGTAACGTCGCCTTGTTTGAAAGGGAACCGTGTGACGATGGAGGCACTGCTCCTGTTAACGCAGCTGCAGAACTGTTGTGATATTTTACACCTTAAGGTTCTTCTCCTCTGAAGCCCTGAACCCAGGTTTCTCTCACATGTATCTCACTGCAGTCGTCTATAGAGACTCATAACAGCTCAGATCTACGGTTTCGGTGTGAGGGGTCCACTGGCTAACGTCAGCTCTTAGAATGACCGCAGTTAGGCTGGGCAAGGAACACCAGCATAGGCCGGCATAGCAGGTCCCCAGAAAAACTAGCATTTGCTGTTTTTTGGATGCTGGTATGCTGGTCAACAATACTGGGTGACCAGCTAAAGCAGCACCAGACCAGCACAGATGCAGGTCTGTGTTGTTTTTTCAGCACATCCATCTTTACCTTTTAGATTAGCAGCAACAGCAGCAAAATTTATTTATATAGCGCTTTTTACAACAGGTGTTGTCACAAAGCAGCTTTACAGAACAATCAGTATTACAGAGAGAAGAGAAAAGAAGAGAGAAACTCCAGGTCCGAGCCCCCATGAGCAAGCCAGCGGCGACGGTGGCAAGGAAAAACTCCCTAAGAGGAAGAAACCTTGAGAGGAACCAAGACTCAGAAGGGGAACCCATCCTCCTATGGTCGACACCGGACAGCAAACATTATTAGTAAGAAGTTTTATAGTAAAGTGGGAAAAGAAAGAGAGAGATCTGAGGGTGAGGACTGCACAGCGCTGTACAGCAAGAAGCTCAGTGGTGGTCAAACCGGTCCAGAAGGCTGGTGAGCAGCGGCACCAATCAAGGCAGTAGAGGCAACAGCATCAGGCGCACAGGATGGGCAGCTGATCAGCTCGGCAGAGAAAGGAGAAGAAAAAAACAAAAAAAAAAACAGAGTTAATACTGTAAAGAGTGGCTGACCACAGATTGCAGTAAAACAGAGCATAGAGTGTAGACTCCAGCAGGTCTAGACCTGACAGGGAAGACTAATCACCAAATGCTTGACTGTACAAATAAGTTTTTAGCCTAGACTTAAAGATTGGGGCTGTGTCTGATTCCCGAACATTGGCAGGAAGATTATTCCAGAGCTGGGGGGCTTTGTATGAGAAAGCTCTCCCCCCTGATGGAGCTTTATTTATTCTAGGTACCAGTAGTAGGCCAGCACCTTGTGATCTAAGTAGGCGTGATGGTTCATAGTAGGAGAGGAGCTCACTCAGGTACTGAGGGGCGAGCCCGTTTAGAGCTTTATAAGTCAGTAATAGAATTTTATAATCAATGCGAAATTTAACTGGTAACCAGTGCAGGGCTGATAAAACTGGACTAATATGGTCAAACTTCCTAGTTCTTGTGAGGACTCTGGCTGCAGCGTTCTGGACTAGCTGAAGCTTGTTAAGGCTTTTGCTGTGACATCCAGACAGCAGGGCATTACAATAATCTAGCCTTGAAGTGATAAATGCATGAACTAGCTTTTCTGCATCCTGTAGAGATAATGAATTTCTTAATTTAGCGATATTGCGGAGATGCAGGAAAGCTGTTCTAGTGATATTAGATATATGTGTGTCGAAAGAGAGATCAGCGTCTATCATGACACCAAGATTTTTAACAGATAGGCTTGATGAAACTGAGAGATTGTTAAGTTTTAGTGTTGAGTTAGACAGTCTGTGTCTGGCTAATTTTGGACCAAGAAGCAGGACCTCTGTTTTATCTGAGTTAAGTAACAGAAAATTATTTGACATCCAATCTTTTATGTCTTTTACACAGTCCTCAATCTTGGCAAGTTTAATTTTATCATCCGGTTTACTTGATATGTATAACTGGGTGTCATCTGCATAACAGTGGAAATTTATGCCGTGTTTACTGATAATGGTGCCTAGTGGTAGCATATATATTGTAAATAATATAGGTCCTAAAACGGAACCTTGTGGAACACCATAAATTACTTTTGCACGAACAGATGATTCACCCTTTACATTAACAAACTGATATCGATCGCTGAGGTAGGACCTGAAGCAGGAAAGAGCTGTTCCTGTTACCCCTACAAGGTTTTCTAGTCTATCTAGTAGGATAGCGTGGTCTATTGTGTCGAATGCTGCACTAAGGTCAAGGAGGACTAACAACGACACATTTCCTTGGTCCGTGAATAATAGAAGATCATTTATAATTTTTACTAATGCTGTTTCTGTACTATGATGTGGCCTAAAGCCAGACTGAAATTTTTCGTGTAGATTATTCCTGTGTAAATAAGGGCTTAATTGTTTTGCTACCACTTTTTCCAGGATCTTAGATATGAAGGGGAGATTTGAGATGGGTCTATAATTTGATAGTTCACAGGGATCGAGGTTAGCTTTCTTAATCAGCGGTCTAATTACTGCAAGTTTAAAAGTTTTTGGGATATATCCGAGGCTAAGAGAGGAGTTTATTATTGACAGAACAGGCTTGGTTATTTCTGGTAAGATTTCCTTGAGTAGACCTGTAGGGATCGGGTCCAGAATACAGGTCGATGGTTTTGCAGAAGAGACTATTTTGATTAGTTCATTTTCTTGGAGTAATGTAAACGATTTCAGCCTCTCTGGAGTGACTCTAATATTCTCAGGGTCTAGACTGGAATTATAAGCCACCAGGTTTGTGGAGTTTAACTGTGTGTTCAGAATTGTCTGTCTAATTTTTTCAATTTTATCACTAAAGAAATTCAGAAAATCATTGCTGCTATAGGCTGATGGCATCTGGGGTTCAGTGACTCTTTTGTTCTCTGTTAGTTTAGAAATTGTGCTAAATAGTAATCTGGGATTGTTCTTATTGTTTTCTATGAGAGAGGAGAGACAGGCTGAACGTGCTGCAGTAAGAGCTCTTCTATAGTCTATAAGGCTCTCCTTCCAGGCGGACTGGAACACTTCTAATTTAGTCAGACGCCATTTTCGCTCTAGTTGCCTGGCCGTCTGTTTTAGAGTTCGAGTGTGATCGTTATACCACGGGGCGAGTTTTTTCTGCCGTACTATTTTGCTTTTTAATGGAGCTACACTGTCTAACGTAGATCGAAGAGTATCCTCTAAGAATTTGGTCATAGTATCTAACTCAGTAGGATCGGATGGACAGCTGACTGAAGTTGATAACTGCGGGAGGTTTCTGATAAAGCTGCCAGCTGTGGAGGAAGTTATAGTCCTCTTAACCTGGTAGCATGGTGATGAGCGCACATTACCACTAAACTGGATTTTGTATGAGATTAAGTAATGGTCTGAGACGGCTGTGCTCTGGGGGAGAATGGCTAAGTTATCTATGTCTACACCAAAGGTCAGTATTAAGTCTAGAGTGTGGTTGAGGTGGTGTGTGGGCCCTTTTATAATTTGGGTGAATCCCATGGAGTCTATGATAGATATGAATGCCTTACTTAGTGTGTCGTGAGGGTTGTCGATGTGGATATTAAAATCTCCGACAATTAATATTTTATTTGAAAACGTTATTAGGCTTGATAGAAACTCAGAGAATTCCTGTAAGAATTGAGAATACGGACCAGGCAGCCTGTAAATTGTGATTAATAGAAATGAATGTTTATTTGTTCCTTGCTCAAGTATATTGAGTACAAGAACTTCAAAAGAAGAAAATGTAGGTCCTGCTTTCTGGTTCACGCCTAAAGCTTTAGCATGGATGGTTGCTATACCTCCACCCCGACCGCTTAAACGAGGGCTGTGTGCATAGCTGTAGCCTGCGGGAGTGGCTTCATTTAGACTAAGGTACTCATCGGGTCTAATCCACGTTTCTGTGAGGCACAGAGCATCAAAACCATGATCTGTAATAATTTCATTTACAATAATGGCTTTAGATGCCAGGGATCTAATATTAAGCAGGCCTAGTTTTAGACCAAAGATTAAAGTTAACCAGCATTATCTTCAAAAATGAAATCAGCTAAATTCAGCTATTACAGTAGAATTCAGTAGAATTACAGCAGTTAGCTGCCTTTGGCTATCAGAGCGAAGTTGGCTAGCTAACTAGATACTAGAATAACTCAGCTAGCTTAGATTAGCTTTTAGCTAGCTAATGTTAGCTATTAAAGTTAACTAGCATTATCTTCCATCCATCCATCCATCCATCCATCCATCCATCCATCCATCCATTTTCCAAGCCGCTGCTCCATCAGGGTTGTGGGGGGTAGGGGGTGCTGGAGCCGGGTGGAAGGCAAGCTAGCATTATCTTCAAAAATGGAATCAGCCAGATAACATTAGGCGCTACTATGAAGTAAGCAAGCTAAATTCATAAAATAATTATAATAATAATAAATAATTGCCCCCCTCTTTGAAGGCATATGATCCCTAAATGTAACTAAAGCCCAGCAGTGAGGAGCTGAACTTTCCCCTCGGGCCGGGTCACCCACAGAGCGGTGCTAGTAGCTGTTAATGAAGTGATGCTCTTTTATTTGAGGGTCTCATTTCAGAGGGCAGATCTCAACCACTGCCCTGTAGCTCAGTAACAAAGGGTTACGGTGACGGTCTAAAACAAGGGACGGGGTGAAAAGAAGAAATGGGACTCAGCCTTACATTGGGCCCCATAAGATCTTTGCTACACCGCAGCTAGTCTAGAATTTAGGCAACAAAATAAAAAATGGATACAGAAACGAAGTTCAGAGTTTAAGAGTTGAGGCTGTTACACTGAACGTGATGCTGTGAGGTCGTTAGCTGTGATGGTGCGCAGGCTTCACACTTTGGAAAAGTGAGAACAGAGCAGAGAGAACGGCATCAGGATGCATGTCATCACCAGGAACATACTGCCTAAAATTACAGCACCACAACTCAAAACACCTTCCTGTGTCCCACAGGCTTCAATTCCTTTACTGTCATCTGAATAAAATAGCCGTGGTTGGTTAGTGTAATGGTTAACACCTCTGCCTTCTACACTGTAGACTGGGGTTCAATCCCCACCTGGGCAAACACCCTACACTATACCAATAAGAGTCCTTGGGCAAGACTCCTAACACCACCTTGGCCTGCCTGTGTAAAATGATCAAACTGTAAGTCGCTCTGGATAAGAGCGTCAGCCAAATGCCGTAAATGTAAACTGCACAAATAAAGCCATGTTCTGAGTGTAAAAGATGAATTCCACCTGTTACCGTGTTTGTACATTTGATGTTAAATCCCTGACACCGTTCCTCACACGCATCCACAAATCCCCACTGACACATACACACACACTTTGTTTCTGTCAATTGTGGAGGCGTTACATAGACTTCCACTCATTTCCCGGAGACTAACCTTTGGCCAGAACTATTACCAGCCAAACCCTCACCTTCAAGTTGAATGGTTAAGACTGTGGTCCCCACAAGCAAGAAAGGTCCCTACAACGTGAGTGCATGACCAGGTTTTGGTCCCCAGAATGTGATATAAACCTGATCCACACAGACACACACACACACACACACACACACACACACCTCCATCTGAGCTGCAGATAAAGCAGGGCTGGTGTCGGGGAGGTGTGTGAGCGGAGCGTGGCCGAGGCCGATCGATTTCAGCTAAAAATCAAAGCCAACAAAGCAGAGAGGCGGCAGAGGGAGAGGGATGGAAATCCTCTGGGATTTGTGAAGCGTTTTCCATCTGAGTCGAGGCTAATGTCGGCCCGGCCCAGCACGGCCCGACTGGGCGCGGGAGTGACCGAGATATGTGAGCCCACGCTAAACACAGCGGATCAGACGAGTGTGTGACGGAGAAAGAGCGGAGTGTGTGACAGGCAGGATCAGAGGGAGAGAATAAAACACAGAGCGTCGTTTTCAAACAGACGCAGATTCACTTCATTCGTCAGTCTCTGCTGTCTGATCCTCACAGTCATCACTGCCAGCTCACTGTTTCGCAGCCGGTACACAAACACTGTGGCTTCCAGACGTCTGAGACTTTCCGAATTTTGGCACAGGTTTGGTGTTTCTAATAAAATGGCCAGTTAGTCGAAGCACAAGGTGGGTTTTTCTAATAAAGTGGCCAGTGAGTGGAAGTGCAGGGTGGGTGTTTCTAATAAAGCGGCCAGTGAGTGGAAGTGCAGGGTGCGTGTTTCTAATAAAGCGGCCAGTGAGTGGAAGCGCAGGGTGGGTGTTTCTAATAAAGTGGCCAGTGAGTACAAGCACAAAATGGGTGTTTCTAATAAAATGGCCAGTGGGGCAAAGCACAAGGTGGGTGTTTCTAATAAAATGGCCAGTAAATGGAAGCACAAGGTTTGTGTTTCTAATGAAGTGGCCAGTGAGTGGAAGTGCAAAGTGGGTGTTTCTAATAAAGTGGCCAGTGAGGCAAAGCACAAGGTGTGTTTCTAATAAAATGGCCAATGAATGGAAGCGCAAGGTGGGTGTTTCTAGTAAAGTGGCCAGGGAGAGGCAGAAGTAGGGTAAATTGGTCTCTAAAGCGTAGAGAACCTCAGTGTGAATGTATCTCCAGTTTAGGCCGGTGAACAGGCAGAGTCATACTGCTGTGTGTTTAAGCTCTTAAATGAGGCTAACAGCTCCTCCATCCATCTTCAGCTGTCCTCCAGCCCCAAATCACCACTAACCGCCAACATCAGACGGCACGCAGCCAGCCAGCCAGCCGAGAGCTGTCTATTTAGGGCCGAGTGTCTGGTA
>NC_051223.1:38007615-38045115 GCF_015220715.1 Pygocentrus nattereri
AGGAACTCTGCAGCGTCACACCGTGAGGAGGAACCACCCACAGCCTGCATCGATCCACAGAGGAACCTCATCCATCAGCACTACTGCTCTACTCTGTCTGTGTGTCTCTCTCTTTCTCTATCCGTCTTACTCTCGCTCCTTCTATTCTCTCGCTGTCTCCCTTTTTAGCTCTCTCCATATCTCTTTCTACTCTCTCTCCCTCTCTTCATCCTCTCTCTCCCTCTCTTCATTCTCTCTCGCTCTTTATTTTCTCTCTCCATTCTTTCTTTTCATTCTGTATCTCTTTCCATTCTTTTACTCTGTCATTCTCTCTCCAGTCTCTCTGTTCATTCTGTCTCTTCACTCTCTCTCTCATCCTCTATCTCTCTCCCTCTCTTCCTTCTCTCTTATTCTGTTGCCCTCTCTCTCAATTGTCTCCCTCTTCATTCTCTCTCTCGCTCTTTATTTTCTTTCCACTTTCTTTTCATTCTCTCTCTCCAGTCTTTCTTTTCATTCTGTCTCTCTTTTCATTCTTTTACTGTCTCTCTCTCTTTAGTCTCTCTCTTCATTCTCTCTTTTCATGCTGTCTCTTCATTCTCTCTCTTTCAAACTGTCTCTTCATTCTTTTATTCTGTCGCTCGACCTCCATCATTCTCAATTTCTCTCTCTCTTTATTCTCTCTCCTTCTCTCATTTTCTCTCTCTCTTCATTCTGTCTCTCTTCATTCTTTTATTCTGTCGCTTGACCTCCATCATTCTCAATTTCTCTCTCTCTCTTTATTCTCTCTCCTTCTCTTCATTTTCTCTCTCTCTTCATTCTGTCTCTCTTCATTCTTTTATTCTGTCGCTTGACCTCCATCATTCTCAATTTCTCTCTCTCTCTTTATTCTCTCTCCTTCTCTTCATTTTCTCTCTCTCTTCATTCTGTCTCTCTTCATTATTTTATTCTGTCGCTCGACCTCTATCATTCTCTCTCAATTTCTCTCTCTCTTTATTCTCTCTCCTTCTCTTCATTTTCTCTCTCTTCATTCTGTCTCTTCATTCTCTTATTCTGTCGCTCGCTCTCTTTTCATTCTCTCATTTTCTCTCTCTCTTCATTCTCTCTCCTTCTCTTCATTCTCTCTCTCTCTCTCTCTCTCTCTCTCTCTCTCTCTCCTAAAAATAGGTCTTTGTTATTTTCTGAAACAGGAAAAACACTGAGCAGCACTTCAGCTGTACCCAGTGGAATTTACCCACAAGTCCCTTCACTCAGGCTAATGGACCTACACGTTTTTATTTTTCTTCTTTCCTTCTTTCTGCTTCTGTACTTTCTTTCTTTCATTCTTACAGTGAAAAAAAATCAAACAAAGGCATAAAGCAGCTGCAGAAGTTAAACTGTTTGTATGAACTAACATTAATTTGAAGCGGATGGTCAGTGGGGGGTGGGGGGGTGGGGGGCTTAGACTTGGAGGTGGAGAAGGGGGGCGGGGTTTAATCTGTTTTCCATCTCACTCAAACCAGTCCTGCAGTTTACCAGTTGCATGAACTGGCCTTGTGCTGAGGGAGGGTGGCCACTAGGGGGAGCTTAACCTATTCAAAAGTCCACATATTTCATACTTAACATATACAAACTAATGAGACACTGAGAGTTAATATAACAGGAACCAATGAAAACATGGAACTTTTCACTGTTTACTACATTTCTGCTTCCAAATAAACCAACTTTTACATCTCGTTCCAAATATTTTTTGCAGAAACTTTAAATACAATTTTTTTATTTACTTCCAGTTTTTTCTTAATACAATTCCCCAAAAAAGCGGGGGATTAAACCCCAGTCACTGTTGACAAGCTCTCTAGCGCCACCTTTTAGGGCTCCATCTTTACGAGGTGATGGACTGAATTAACATTTTACTCTCAGTTTGTTCCCAACCTATTAAGTCTATGTTTCCCCACATTTGGACCTAAACCTCTCAAGGCTCTCCACAAACGTTCTCGTTATGAGATCACATCTGGCGATATTATCGCTAATCGCAATTTTCTAACTAAAGAACATCATTTTTAGATCTTGCCCAGGGCTAATGTGCAGATAATTTCACTGGTATTAAGTCATTTATCTTCTCGTTTTCAGTGTTTTATTTCATGCATTTCACCTCATCTTTTGTGCAGTGCAGATCTTGGCTGGACATATGAAGGCAGATCCTCAGGATCAGGGTTGGTGGACTCAGGCTGAGTGTTCTGTGAGCTTCTGTGTGAGATGTTTCTTCAGCTCTAAATGACCTTTTCAGTGCGGTTCTCTGTCCTGAATGAGCTCTTCACGGCTGCTAAACATTGCACTGCTGACATTTCTAGCGCCTGCAGGCTCTGCCCTTTTCATAATGCACTTTTTCTTCTTATGCCGTCTCTTTAAGTCTCAGCTTCTCTGCAGATGGGTGATAATGTTCCCTCTGATCTCGAACATCTGCTCCAGCTCATCAGGTAATGATGAGCATCTTTCACAACGTGGTGGATGTTCCAAGGACACTTTCCTGAACTTGATGTAAAAATGGCAACAAAAGCAGTAATGAAGACGACCGAATGCTCAACGTGCAGAAGATTGTTCTGGTCCTCTTTGTCTGAAAAGGTTCTCGGTTATTCCACCTTTGGTACTGTTCCATAACTTAAGGTCAACATATAGAATCCAGCTGTTCGCTTACAATCATTTATCAATCACCATCTTTGGCCCAAATGTCAGTCCCAGTCCCAATCTCAGTGCCAGTCTCAATGTCAGTCCCAATCCTAATTGTACTTCAAGTCTCTGTTTCAACGTAAGTTCTCATCCCAATGTCAGGCCCAACTATAACCTTAATCCCAGACTAAACCCCAAACACCATTCATATACCCATTGTGATCTCAAGCTCACTCTCAGTTCAGTACAAATCCCAGTCCCAGTCTTAGTACCAATCTCAGTTCAAGTTTCAGTTCCAGTAACAATATGAACCCCTATCTCAATCTCAGCACCAGTCTCAGTCTCCATTTCAGGCTTAATCTTAGACTCAGGCCCAGTTTCAGTCTCAGTCTCAATCTCAGTCTTAATCTCAGTTTCAGTCTAAATCTGAGTCTGAGGCCTAACCTCAATCTCAGACCTAGTCTTAATCGCAATCTCAGTATTAATCTCAGTCTTAACCTCTTCAACTCCTTGAGACCCCCGGTGGTTCTAAACACACAAAAAAAAGTAAAAAACAATGTAACATGTAAGTTAGAGCTGCAGTTAAACACTGTGAGAGCGTCCCCTGCTGTTTATCAGAGCGTCGCCACTCCCCAGTTTCAGTCTCCATTTCCCAAACGCTTTAGCCGAGTGCACTAACGTTATTCCTTCTAATAAACAGACACACATTCAGCTCCACCTCCTCATTTTTCACTACAATCACTGTAATATTTCATCATCAACATTAACACAGGAAGGTGATCAGAGGGGCAGTGGAGTTTGAGTCGGCAGCGTCTGAGATTTTTAAAACGCAGAGTTAGAAAAGAAAAACATCTCCCAGTGAAAGCCGCGTTTTACAGTAGAAATAAATGGAGCTCATAATGCTGGTAGTGAACTACGCCGCCTGACTCGGCCGCCTCAAAACCAGAGAAATGGACCTTAAACAGAAGTCAGGACCCTGCTGGAGTTCATCCTAAAGTTAGGATTTAGGAGGTTTAGTCCAGTGAGGATGTTTGTGTGATGCTGTTTTTTTATCTGGAGTTTATGATGAGATCATGGAGTCAGGAGCTGTTATTCTGTAACACCAACTGGACTAAATTCAGTCTGTACTGAAGTCGTCATGGAGACTAAACACATCAGAATTCAGAGTTAAGAAGTTTCTGTAACACGGCACCAGATCTACAGAGAAAGAGTGAGGGAATTACTCCAGGCTACAGTTTCCTCTGCTGATCGATAGGCTAAAACTTTTTCTCCTCTGGAAGCAAAAGCAGGAATGTATTAATCCAACAATCGACACGCTCTAAAGACGTCACCTATTCTGGGTTGAGATGGTACCTGAGCTGCTTTACACAGTTAAATTATCATAAAAACAGTTTTCAGTTGTAAAATCACAGTCTGTTCTACAGTTTCTCATTAGGCTGAATGAATAACCGACTCTAAATGTAGGTATTGTGATATAAACCGAGTCTGTTCTACAGTTTCTCATTAGGCTGAATGAATAACCGACTCTAAATGTAGGTATTGTGATATAAACCGAGTCTGTTCTACAGTTTCTCATTAGGCTGAATGAATAACCGACTCTAAATGTAGGTATTGTGATATAAACCGAGTCCGTTCTACAGTTTCTCATTAGACTGAATTAATAACCGACTCTAAATGTAGGTATTGTGATATAAACCGAGTCCGTTCTACAGTTTCTCATTAGGCTGAATGAATAACCGACTCTAAATGTAGGTATTGTGATATAAACCGAGTCCGTTCTACAGTTTCTCGTTAGACTGAATGAATAACCGACTCTAAATGTAGGTATTGTGATATAAACCGAGTCGTTCTACAGTTTCTCGTTAGACTGAATGAATAACCGACTCTAAATGTAGGTATTGTGATATAACCGAGTCGTTCTACAGTTTCTCGTTAGACTGAATGAATAACCGACTCTAAATGTAGGTATTGTGATATAAACCGAGTCCGTTCTACAGTTTCTCATTAGGCTGAATGAATAACCGTCTCTAAATGTAGGTATTGTGATATAAACCGAGTCCGTTCTACAGTTTCTCATTAGACTGAATGAATAACCGACTCTAAATGTAGGTATTGTGATATAAACCGAGTCCGTTCTACAGTTTCTCATTAGGCTGAATGAATAACCGACTCTAATGTAGGTATTGTGATATAAACCGAGTCCGTTCTACAGTTTCTCGTTAGACTGAATGAATAAACCGACTCTAAATGTAGGTATTGTGATATAAACCGAGTCCGTTCTACAGTTTCTCGTTAGACTGAATGAATAACCGACTCTAAATGTAGGTATTGTGATATAAACCGAGTCTGTTCTACAGTTTCTCGTTAGACTGAATGAATAACCGACTCTAAATGTAGGTATTGTGATATAAACCGAGTCCGTTCTACAGTTTCTCATTAGACTGAATGAATAACCGACTCTAAATGTAGGTATTGTGATATAAACCGAGTCCGTTCTACAGTTTCTCATTAGACTGAATGAATAACCGACTCTAAATGTAGGTATTGTGATATAAACCGAGTCCGT
This sequence comes from Pygocentrus nattereri, assembly GCF_015220715.1. Lineage (NCBI taxonomy): Eukaryota > Metazoa > Chordata > Actinopteri > Characiformes > Serrasalmidae > Pygocentrus > Pygocentrus nattereri. The sequence goes on from NC_051223.1 coordinate 38,012,804, forward strand.
TCTACAGTTTCTCATTAGACTGAATGAATAACCGACTCTAAATGTAGGTATTGTGATATAAACCGAGTCCGTTCTACAGTTTCTCATTAGACTGAATGAATAACCGACTCTAAATGTAGGTATTGTGATATAAACCGAGTCCGTTCTACAGTTTCTCATTAGACTGAATGAATAACCGACTCTAAATGTAGGTATTGTGATATAAACCGAGTCCGTTCTACAGTTTCTCATTAGGCTGAATGAATAACCGACTCTAAATGTAGGTATTGTGATATAAACCGAGTCCGTTCTACAGTTTCTCATTAGGCTGAATGAATAACCGACTCTAAATGTAGGTATTGTGATATAAACCGAGTCCGTTCTACAGTTTCTCATTAGGCTGAATGAATAACCGACTCTAAATGTAGGTATTGTGATATAAACCGAGTCCGTTCTACAGTTTCTCATTAGGCTGAATGAATAACCGACTCTAAATGTAGGTATTGTGATATAAACCGAGTCCGTTCTACAGTTTCTCGTTAGGCTGAATGAATAACCGACTCTAAATGTAGGTATTGTGATATAAACCGAGTCCGTTCTACAGTTTCTCATTAGACTGAATGAATAACCGACTCTAAATGTAGGTATTGTGATATAAACCGAGTCCGTTCTACAGTTTCTCGTTAGACTGAATGAATAACCGACTCTAAATGTAGGTATTGTGATATAACCGAGTCCGTTCTACAGTTTCTCGTTAGACTGAATGAATAACCGACTCTAAATGTAGGTATTGTGATATAAACCGAGTCCGTTCTACAGTTTCTCGTTAGACTGAATGAATAACCGACTCTAAATGTAGGTATTGTGATATAAACCGAGTCCGTTCTACAGTTTCTCATTAGGCTGAATGAATAACCGGCTCTAAATGTAGGTATTGTGATATAAACCGAGTCCGTTCTACAGTTTCTCATTAGGCTGAATGAATAACCGGCTCTAAATGTAGGTATTGTGATATAAACCGAGTCCGTTCTACAGTTTCTCATTAGACTGAATGAATAACCGACTCTAAATGTAGGTATTGTGATATAAACCGAGTCCGTTCTACAGTTTCTCATTAGACTGAATGAATAACCGACTCTAAATGTAGGTATTGTGATATAAACCGAGTCCGTTCTACAGTTTCTCGTTAGGCTGAATGAATAACCGACTCTAAATGTAGGTATTGTGATATAAACCGAGTCCGTTCTACAGTTTCTCATTAGGCTGAATGAATAACCAGCTCTAAATGTAGGTATTGTGATATAAACCGAGTCCGTTCTACAGTTTCTCATTAGGCTGAATGAATAACCGACTCTAAATGTAGGTATTGTGATATAAACCGAGTCCGTTCTACAGTTTCTCATTAGACTGAATGAATAACCGACTCTAAATGTAGGTATTGTGATATAAACCGAGTCCGTTCTACAGTTTCTCATTAGACTGAATGAATAACCGACTCTAAATGTAGGTATTGTGATATAAACCGAGTCCGTTCTACAGTTTCTCATTAGGCTGAATGAATAACCGGCTCTAAATGTAGGTATTGTGGTATAAACCGAGTCCGTTCTACAGTTTCTCATTAGGCTGAATGAATAACCGACTCTAAATGTAGGTATTGTGATATAAACCGAGTCCGTTCTACAGTTTCTCATTAGGCTGAATGAATAACCGACTCTAAATGTAGGTATTGTGATATAAACCGAGTCCGTTCTACAGTTTCTCATTAGGCTGAATGAATAACCGACTCTAAATGTAGGTATTGTGATATAAACCGAGTCCGTTCTACAGTTTCTCATTAGGCTGAATGAATAACCGACTCTAAATGTAGGTATTGTGATATAAACCGAGTCTGTTCTACAGTTTCTCGTTAGGCTGAATGAATAACCGACTCTAAATGTAGGTATTGTGATATAAACCGAGTCCGTTCTACAGTTTCTCATTAGACTGAATGTATAACCGACTCTAAATGTAGGTATTGTGATATAAACCGAGTCTGTTCTACAGTTTCTCATTAGGCTGAATGAATAACCGACTCTAAATGTAGGTATTGTGATATAAACCGAGTCTGTTCTACAGTTTCTCGTTAGGCTGAATGAATAACCGACTCTAAATGTAGGTATTGTGATATAAACCGAGTCCGTTCTACAGTTTCTCATTAGGCTGAATGAATAACCGACTCTAAATGTAGGTATTGTGATATAAACCGAGTCTGTTCTACAGTTTCTCGTTAGGCTGAATGAATAACCGACTCTAAATGTAGGTATTGTGATATAAACCGAGTCCGTTCTACAGTTTCTCATTAGGCTGAATGAATAACCGACTCTAAATGTAGGTATTGTGATATAAACCGAGTCCGTTCTACAGTTTCTCATTAGGCTGAATGAATAACCGACTCTAAATGTAGGTATTGTGATATAAACCGAGTCCGTTCTACAGTTTCTCATTAGACTGAATGAATAACCGACTCTAAATGTAGGTATTGTGATATAAACCGAGTCCGTTCTACAGTTTCTCATTAGGCTGAATGAATAACCGACTCTAAATGTAGGTATTGTGATATAAACCGAGTCCGTTCTACAGTTTCTCGTTAGGCTGAATGAATAACCGACTCTAAATGTAGGTATTGTGATATAAACCGAGTCCGTTCTACAGTTTCTCGTTAGGTTGAATGTATAACTGGCTCTAAATGTGTCTTTGTTTGTTTGTTTGTGTGTAGATGCTGTAGAGGAGCAGCAGATGCTGCAGCAGGATCAGAGTGGACGGGTATTAACAGTGACAGCTCCGACTATTGAGAGCACAGCTGATGACAGAAGAGCTCTTATTGTCTCTCTCTCTCTCTCCCTCTCTCTCTCTCTCTCTCTCTCTCTCTCTGTCTCTCCCTCTCTCTCTCTCTAACCTCCTGAAAATAAAACCCATTAGACTGCTCTTAGCCATCACTGCTACTGATGCCTCATCTCAGTGCCAGTCCAGGTGCCAGTCTCAGTCCCTCAGTGTCTCAATGTGGTTAATCCCAGTCCTTGTCCATTCCAAATTACAGCCCCAGACCCAAACACATTCTCAGTCCCAGTTTCAGTTCTAGCTCAAACCCCAGTCCTAATCCCAGACCTAGACCAAATCTCACTTCCAATCTTGATACCAGATCAAATCTCAGTTCTAGCTCCAGTCTTCCAGACTTAGTCCTACTCTGAGTGTTTGTCCCAATTTCAGTCTGAATTCTCAACCTGAATTCTAGCCCAAGTGACAGTCCCAATCCTTTACCAATCCTAATTCTAGCCCCAAACTCAAAAAATGATATCTCCGACCCTGTCCTAATTCCCAAATCCTAATCCCCAGACTATACCCCAAACAGTATTACTATCCCCATTGCTATCTCAAGCTCACTCTCAGTTCAGTCCAAATCCCAGTCCCAGACCCGATCGCAGTCTCAGTCCTACTCGCAGTATCAATCTCAGTTCTAGACTCAGTTCTTCTATCTCACTGTTAATCTCAGTCTCAGTCCCATTCTCAATCTCTGTCTCAGTCTCATTCTAAATCTCAGTCTTAATCTCAGTATCTGTCCTAGTCTCTACCTCAGTCTCAGTCCCAGTCTCAGTCTTAATCTTAATCTCAGTCTCAGTTTCTGTCTGTCTTAATCTCAGTCCCATGCAGAGTGTCAGTGACTGAGATGCTGTATTCAATGAAAGTGACTGAGAGCACCGACCAATTGACTCTGATTAATTGATTATAGACTGATGATCCAATAATGATAATTTAGTACCTGCAGGCACTAAAACACTGGAAAACATACACACACACACTCTCACTCTCTCTCTGTCTCACTCTCTTTCTCTCTGTCTCACTCTCTTTCTCTCTGTCTCACTCTCTCTCTGTCTCACTCTCTCTCTCTCTGTCTCACTCTCTCTCTCTGTCTCACTCTCTTTCTCTCTGTCTCACTCTCTCTCTCTCTGTCTCACTCTCTTTCTCTCTGTCTCACTCTCTCTCTCTGTCTCACTCTCTCTCTCTGTCTCACTCTCTTTCTCTCTGTCTCACTCTCTCTCTCTCTGTCTCACTCTCTCTCTCTGTCTCACTCTCTTTCTCTCTGTCTCACTCTCTCTCTCTGTCTCACTCTCTTTCTCTCTGTCTCACTCTCTCTGTCTCACTTTTTCTCTCTCTTTGTCTCTCTCACTCTCTCTGTCTGTCTCTTTCTCTCTCTCACTCTGTCTCTCTCTCTCTCAGTCTCTCTCACTTTCACACTCTCTCTCACTCTGTCTGTCTCTCTCACTCTCTGTCTATCTCTCTCACTCTCTCTCTGTCTCACTCTCTCTCACTCTCTCTCTCTCCCTCCCTCCCTCCCTCCCTCCCTCCCATCACTGTTCACTCTGTACTGACGTGGTTCGTTTTCATGCTGTTTTCAAAGCAATTATGAAGTGACTGAAATAACTCTCTCTGAAGGACTATCTCTCTCTCCCTCTCGGTCTCTCTCTCTCTCCCTGATGTGTCATGTCTGTCTGTCCCCTCAGGCAGACGAGAGCACTATCAAACAGACGAGAGCGATCCACCATCTCCCCCACCGCCGGCCCACCGCAATCACACATCACACAGACAGGAGGACCACCGGCAATTCTCTCCCTCTGATTCTTTCTCTCTTTCTATGTGACTCTCCCTCTGATTCTCTCTCTCTCCAAATCTCTTTCTATCTGACTCTCCCTCTGATTCTCTCTCTCTCTCCAAATCTCTTTCTATCTGACTCTCCCTCTGATTCTCTCTCTCTCCAAATCTCTTTCTATGTGACTCTCCCTCTGATTCTCTCTCTCTCCAAATCTCTTTCTATGTGACTCTCCCTCTGATTCTCTCTCTCTCTCCAAATCTCTTTCTATGTGACTCTCCCTCTGATTCTCTCTCTCTCTCCAAATCTCTTTCTATGTGACTCTCCCTCTGATTCTCTCTCTCTCTCCAAATCTCTTTCTATCTGACTCTCCCTCTGATTCTCTCTCTCTCTCCAAATCTCTTTCTATGTGACTCTCCCTCTGATTCTCTCTAGCTCTCTCTATCTGACTCTCCCTCTGATTCTCTCTCTCTCCAAATCTCTTTCTATGTGACTCTCCCTCTGATTCTCTCTAGCTCTCTCTATCTGACTCTCCCTCTGATTCTCTCTCTCTCCAAATCTCTTTCTATGTGACTCTCCCTCTGATTCTCTCTAGCTCTCTCTATCTGACTCTCCCTCTGATTCTCTCTCTCTCCAAATCTCTTTCTATCTGACTCTCCCTCTGATTCTCTCTCTCTCCAAATCTCTTTCTATGTGACTCTCCCTCTGATTCTCTCTCTCTCCAAATCTCTTTCTATCTGACTCTCCCTCTGATTCTCTCTCTCTCTCCAAATCTCTTTCTATGTGACTCTCCCTCTGATTCTCTCTCTCTCTCCAAATCTCTTTCTATGTGACTCTCCCTCTGATTCTCTCTCTCTCCAAATCTCTTTCTATGTGACTCTCCCTCTGATTCTCTCTCTCTCTCCAAATCTCTTTCTATCTGACTCTCCCTCTGATTCTCTCTCTCTCCAAATCTCTTTCTATGTGACTCTCCCTCTGATTCTCTCTAGCTCTCTCTATCTGACTCTCCCTCTGATTCTCTCTCTCTCCAAATCTCTTTCTATGTGACTCTCCCTCTGATTCTCTCTCTCTCCAAATCTCTTTCTATGTGACTCTCCCTCTGATTCTCTCTCTCTCTCCAAATCTCTTTCTATGTGACTCTCTCTCTGATTCTCTCTCTCTCCAAATATCTTTCTATGTGACTCTCCCTCTGATTCTCTCTCTCTCCAAATCTCTTTCTATCTGACTCTCCCTCTGATTCTCTCTCTCTCCAAATCTCTTTCTATCTGACTCTCCCTCTGATTCTCTCTCTCTCCAAATCTCTTTCTATGTGACTCTCCCTCTGATTCTCTCTCTCTCTCCAAATCTCTTTCTATGTGACTCTCTCTCTGATTCTCTCTCTCTCTCCAAATCTCTTTCTATCTGACTCTCCCTCTGATTCTCTCTCTCTCCAAATCTCTTTCTATCTGACTCTCCCTCTGATTCTCTCTCTCTCTCCAAATCTCTCTCTATCTGACTCTCCCTCTGATTCTCTCTCTCTCTCCAAATCTCTTTCTATGTGACTCTCCCTCTGATTCTCTCTCTCTCCAACTCTGTCTCTATCTGACTCTCCCTCTGATTCTCTCTCTCTCTCCAAATCTCTTTCTATCTGACTCTCCCTCTGATTCTCTCTCTCTCCAAATCTCTTTCTATGTGACTCTCCCTCTGATTCTCTCTCTCTCTCCAAATCTCTTTCTATGTGACTCTCCCTCTGATTCTCTCTCTCTCTCCAAATCTCTTTCTATGTGACTCTCCCTCTGATTCTCTCTCTCTCTCCAAATCTCTTTCTATGTGACTCTCCCTCTGATTCTCTCTCTCTCTCCAAATCTCTTTCTATGTGACTCTCCCTCTGATTCTCTCTCTCTCTCCAAATCTCTTTCTATGTGACTCTCCCTCTGATTCTCTCTCTCTCTCCAAATCTCTTTCTATGTGACTCTCCCTCTGATTCTCTCTCTCTCCAAATCTCTTTCTATGTGACTCTCCCTCTGATTCTCTCTCTCTCTCCAAATCTCTTTCTATGAGACTCTCCCTCTGATTCTCTCTAGCTCTCTCTATCTGACTCTCCCTCTGATTCTCTCTCTCTCCAAATCTCTTTCCATGTGACTCTCCCTCTGATTCTCTCTCTCTCCAAATCTCTTTCTATGTGACTCTCCCTCTGATTCTCTCTCTCTCTCCAAATCTCTTTCTATCTGACTCTCCCTCTGATTCTCTCTCTCTCCAAATCTCTTTCTATGTGACTCTCCCTCTGATTCTCTCTCTCTCTCCAAATCTCTTTCTATGTGACTCTCCCTCTGATTCTCTCTCTCTCTCCAAATCTCTTTCTATGTGACTCTCCCTCTGATTCTCTCTCTCTCTCCAAATCTCTTTCTATGTGACTCTCCCTCTGATTCTCTCTCTCTCTCCAAATCTCTTTCTATGTGACTCTCCCTCTGATTCTCTCTCTCTCCAAATCTCTTTCTATGTGACTCTCCCTCTGATTCTCTCTCTCTCTCCAAATCTCTTTCTATGTGACTCTCCCTCTGATTCTCTCTCTCTCTCCAAATCTCTTTCTATGTGACTCTCCCTCTGATCCTCTCTCTCTCTCCAAATCTCTTTCTATGTGACTCTCCCTCTGATTCTCTCTCTCTCCAAATCTCTTTCTATGTGACTCTCCCTCTGATTCTCTCTCTCTCTCCAAATCTCTTTCTATCTGACTCTCCCTCTGATTCTCTCTCTCTCTCTCCAAATCTCTTTCTATGTGACTCTCCCTCTGATTCTCTCTAGCTCTCTCTATCTGACTCTCCCTCTGATTCTCTCTCTCTCCAAATCTCTTTCTATGTGACTCTCCCTCTGATTCTCTCTAGCTCTCTCTATCTGACTCTCCCTCTGATTCTCTCTCTCTCTCCAAATCTCTTTCTATGAGACTCTCCCTCTGATTCTCTCTAGCTCTCTCTATCTGACTCTCCCTCTGATTCTCTCTCTCTCTCCAAATCTCTTTCTATGAGACTCTCCCTCTGATTCTCTCTAGCTCTTTCTATCTGACTCTCCCTCTGATTCTCTCTCTCTCCAAATCTCTTTCCATGTGACTCTCCCTCTGATTCTCTCTCTCTCTCCAAATCTCTTTCCATGTGACTCTCCCTCTGATTCTCTCTCTCTCCAAATCTCTTTCTATGTGACTCTCCCTCTGATTCTCTCTCTCTCCAAATCTCTTTCTATGTGACTCTCCCTCTGATTCTCTCTCTCTCTCCAACTCTCTCTCTGTCTGACTCTCCCTCTGATTCTCTCTCCAACTCTCTCTCTGTCTGACTCTCCCTCTGATTCTCTCTGCAACTCTCTATCGGACTCTCCCTCTGATTCTCTCTCTCTCGCTCTCTCTCCAACTCTGTCTCTATCTGACTCTCCCTCTGATTCTCTCTCTCCAACTCTCTATCGGACTCTCCCTCTAATTCTCTCTCTCTCCAACTGTCTCTATCTGACTCTCCCTCTGATTCTCTCTCCCTCTCCAACTCTCTCTCTATCTGACTATCCCTCTTTTTCTTTCTATCTCTCTCTCTCTCTCTCTGATTCTATCTTTCACTCTCTTGTCCCCCCCAGTTCAGCAGTGCTTTAGTGTTATGAATGTTACATTTGATTAAACACAATACAAAGTTACATTAGTGATAGAGAGAGAGATGTAGAGAGAGATAGACACACAGACAGAGAGAGAGAGACACAGATAGAAAGAGAGAGAGGTAGAGAGAGAGATAGCCAGAGAGAGATGTAGAGAGAGAGACACAGACAGAGAGAGAGATGTAGAGAGAGACACAGACAGAGAGATGTAGAGAGAGAGACACAGACAAAGAGAGAGAGACACAGACAGAGAGATGTAGAGAGAGAGAGAGAGAGACAAAGAGATGTAGAGAGAGCGACACACAGACAGAGAGAGAGATGTAGAGAGAGAGACACAGACAAAGAGATGTAGAGAGACACACACAGACAGAGAGAGAGATGTAGAGAGAGAGAGACAGACAGAGAGAGAGATGTAGAGAGAGAGAGAGACAGACAGAGAAAGATGTAGAGAGAGAGAGAGACACAGACAGAGAAAGATGTAGAGAGAGAGAGAGACAGACAGAGAGATGTACAGAGAGAGAGAGACAGACAGAGAGATGTGGAGAGAGAGACACAGACAGAGAGATGTAGAGAGAGAGACACACACAGACAGAGAGATGTAGAGAGAGAGAGACACAGACAGAGAGATGTAGAGAGAGACACACACAGACAGAGAGATGTAGAGAGAGAGACACAGACAGAGAGATGTAGAGAGAGAGACACAGACAGAGAGATGTAGAGAGAGAGACACACACAGACTGAGAGATGTAGAGAGAGAGAGGCACAGACAGAGAGATGTAGAGAGAGAGACACACAGACAGAGAGATGTAGAGAGAGAGAGAGAGAGACAGACAGAGAGATGTAGAGAGAGAGAGACACAGACAGAGAGATGTGGAGAGAGAGAGGCACAGACAGAGAGATGTAGAGAGAGAGAGAGAGAGACAGACAGAGAGATGTAGAGAGAGAGAGAGAGAGACAGACAGAGAGATGTAGAGAGAGAGAGGCACAGACAGAGAGATGTAGAGAGAGAGACACAGACAGAGATGTAGAGAGAGAGACAGACAGAGAGAGAGATGTAGAGACAGAGAGAGACAGACAGAGAGAGATGTACAGAAAGAGAGAGATAGACAGAGAGATGTAGAGAGAGACACACAGACAGAGAGATGTAGAGAGAGAGAGAGAGAGACACAGACAGAGAGATGTAGAGAGAGAGACACAGACAGAGAGATGTAAAGAGAGAGACACAGACAGAGAGATGTAGAGAGAGAGAGACACACAAACAGAGAGATGTAGAGAGAGAGACACACAGACAGAGAGATGTAGAGAGAGAGACAGACAGAGAGATGTAGAGAGAGACACAGACAGAGATGTAGAGAGAGAGACACACAGACAGAGAGATGTAGAGAGAGAGACAGACAGAGAGATGTACAGAGAGACACAGACAGAGATGTAGAGAGAGAGACACACAGAGAGAGAGATGTAGAGAGAGAGACAGACAGAGAGATGTAGAGAGAGAGACACAGACAGAGATGTAGAGAGAGAGACACACAGACAGAGATATGTAGAGAGAGAGACAGACAGAGATGTAGAGAGAGAGAGACAGACAGAGATGTAGAGAGAGAGACACACAGACAGAGAGATGTAGAGAGAGAGACAGACAGAGAGATGTAGAGAGAGAGACACAGACAGAGATGTAGAGAGAGAGACACAGACAGAGAGAGAGATGTAGAGAGAGAGACACAGACAGAGAGATGTAGAGAGAGAGACAGACAGAGAGATGTAGAGAGAGAGAGACACAGACAGAGATGTAGAGAGAGAGACACACAGACAGAGAGATGTAGAGAGAGAGACAGACAGAGATGTAGAGAGAGAGAGACAGACAGAGATGTAGAGAGAGAGACACACAGACAGAGAGCGAGATGTAGAGAGAGACACAGACAGAGAGATGTAGAGAGAGAGACAGACAGAGAGATGCAGAGAGAGAGACACAGACAGAGATGTAGAGAGAGAGACACACAGACAGAGAGCGAGATGTAGAGAGAGAGACACAGACAGAGAGATGTAGAGAGAGAGAGACACACAGACAGAGAGATGTAGAGAGAGAGACAGACAGAGATGTAGAGAGAGAGAGACAGACAGAGATGTAGAGAGAGAGACACAGACAGAGAGAGAGATGTAGAGAGAGAGACACAGACAGAGAGATGTAGAGAGAGAGACAGACAGAGAGATGTAGAGAGAGAGACACAGACAGAGATGTAGAGAGAGAGACACACAGACAGAGAGATGTAGAGAGAGAGACAGACAGAGATGTAGAGAGAGAGACACAGACAGAGATGTAGAGAGAGAGACACACAGACAGAGAGATGTAGAGAGAGAGACAGACAGAGATGTAGAGAGAGAGACACACAGACAGAGAGATGTATAGAGAGAGAGACAGACAGAGAGATGTAGAGAGAGACACAGACAGAGATGTAGAGAGAGAGACACACAGACAGAGAGATGTAGAGAGAGAGACAGACAGAGAGATGTATAGAGAGAGAGACAGACAGAGAGATGTAGAGAGAGACACAGACAGAGATGTAGAGAGAGAGACACACAGACAGAGAGATGTAGAGAGAGAGACACACAGAGAGAGAGATGTAGAGAGAGACACAGACAGAGATGTAGAGAGAGAGACACACAGACAGAGAGATGTAGAGAGAGAGACACACAGACAGAGAGATGTAGAGAGAGAGACAGACAGAGAGATGTAGAGAGAGAGAGCTGAATTACTCAATTACACACCTCTTCCTTTTTCCATTGTCCCTCTCTCTCCCTCTATTCTCTCTTTCTCTGTTCTCTCTCAGTCCTTCTATTCTCTCTCTCCCTCTGAGAATCTACATTAATCATTTAAACCCTTTTATATGTGTTACAGCCCAAGCCTGCTCTCTGTGGGACTCACACGCACACACACTTTTGTGTGAAAACAAGCGTCAGAGAACTGCGTGTGTGTGTCTGATGTTTTGTCCTTCAACTCAGTGGCAGTGAGAGAGAGAGAGAGAGAGAGAGAGAGAGAGAGAGAGAGAGAGACTGCTTTACAGTGGAAAGAGAAACAGTCAATTAAAATGCTTCTTAATCGCCAGCTTCTTGTTTGAATGTCAGTTCCACCTGAAATGAAGCAGCATTTACAATCTGGCACTAGTAACTGCTGCACCATTTAAGGTGGAATGGCAAAATTCAAACAAGGAGCTGGTGAATCAGTAGCTGACTTCAGCTTCATCAGAGAACACAAGCGACTGTCTCCACACAGATCAATGCCTGTGTCTCAGATCAATAAACAGAAACAATACAATATGCTTTGTTTCTTATCAGCCTCTCGAGTCTCTTCAGAATTGTTTTCAAGCAGCTGTTCAGCTCCATGATTTCAGTGACCGATTCATAGTAGCAAATGTTTCCCCTCAGTGTCAAACTCACTCCTACGCCCTGCTTTAGTCCATGTTAATGGATATCAGTGTGTCGTACAGCATCACAAACCACATACTCCAGTCTTTTTGGGGGAAGGGGAGATTCAGGAGAGACGAAGAGATTTGGGGGAGAATGGGAGATTCAGGAGGGAAGAGGAGATTCACGAGGTAAAGGGAGATTTGGGAGGTAAGGGAGATTTGGGAGGGAAGGAGATATTCAGGAGGGATGTGGAGATTCAGGAGGGATGTGGAGATTCAGGAGGGATGTGGAGATTTGGGAGGGAAGGAGAGATTCAGGAGGCATGTGGAGATTCAGGAGGGATGTGGAGATTCTGAAGGGAAGGGAGATTCAGGAGAGATGGGGAGATTCAGGAGGGTTGGGGAGATTCAGGAGGGAAGAGGACATTTGGGAGGTAAGGGAAGATTCAGGAGAGAAGGAGAGATTCGGAAGGTAAAGGGGAACTTAGGAGGTAAAGGGCTATTTGGGAGGGAAGGAGAGATTTGGGAGGTAAATGGGAATTTATGAGTTAAGGGAACATTTGGGAGGTAAGGGAGATTTGGCAGGTAAGGGAGATTTGGGAGGTAAGGGGAGATTCAGGAGGGATGGTGAGATTCAGGAGGGATGGTGAGGTTCAGGAGGGATGGTGAGATTCAGGAGGGATGGTGAGATTCAGGAGGGATGGTGAAGTTCAGGAGGGATGGTGAGATTCAGGAGGGACGGTGAGATTCAGGAGGGATGGTGAGATTCAGGAGGGAAGGGGGGAAAGGGGGGATTTTCTGCTAAAGTATTGTTTTAACTTTATTGTATATTCCCACAGACTCGTGAAAGTGCAGCCACAAACACTCGCCCACTTTCTGCTCTGCTCTCTTTCATGTCCGCCTCTGTGCTCCAAGTGTGGATAGAAATGTGAGTAAAGGAAAAAAGCAGGGATGAAATCACCGGGTAGGAGCAGGCGTGCAGAAAGAGAGACACTGTTTCCTCCTGAAGTCTCTGCTCTGAAGGCATGACTGAGTTTTCCATCCCTCAGAGTGGGAGTGGACACTGAGAAAGAGATCAATGCAGCTCAGAGGAAATGCCCAGAGCTTAACATCACACCAGACTGAACACTGATACAGGACACACTGCAGGACACAACGCAGAGTGCACAATACAGGACACACAACAGGGTCAACAATATAAGACGTACATTAGGACACACAACATGAAATTTAAGACACAACAGAGCACACAATAAAACACAAAACAGGACACTCAGCAGGATGCAAAACAGGACAATTAATACACACTACAGGACACACACACACAACACAGTATCACACACACAACACAGAACACAATATCGCACACAACAGGACACACACACTTAAAAGGACATTCAACACTCAACAGTGGCCACATCACCGCTGCTCCTGTCCCAGCCTGCGGCCGATCTCGCCATCCCTCTTCACATTACTCGTCAAGAAGAACCCAAGATACTTAAACTCCTCCACCTGGGGCAGGTCCTTGCCCATCGCCTGCAGGGGGCATGCCATCCTTTCCAAACACTAAACAACACAGGCCTTCATCCAAAGGCAAACCTCTTCTGTTTTCACACTAGAGCTTTTGGTCACAGGACCGCTTGCTCTGCGAGTTCGGGATGTTTGGTCGAGCGCGAAACCTGTTTTTGAGCTCGGGGGTGGAATAGAAAACCGAACTCTGGTCCTCCAGAAGTCGGTGGTCTAGAGTAACTCTGGTGGGTCAGCTGTGTGTGTGGAAGCTCTCCGCTCCCGGCACCGCGTGTGGGGCTGCGTGATTGGTTCATTTTGTATCCTGACTGCTTTTCGAGTGGGGTGAAGGGGGAGAGGACTGCTGTGGACAGAAAGAGCTTCTCTCTACCACTTCGGTGTTTGCATCCAAGGAAAATAATAAAAGCAATGAACAGATAAAGCTGCCTAGCATTCTGCTGACGTATGGATTTGTGTGACCGATCCACAGATTGGATGGAATTCCCCCAAAAAGGAGCCCAGAATCAACCCTGGTTGTGGAGTCAAATATTGGGGACAAGCATGAAAACGCCCTTTATAAGGACAGAGAGAGACTGAGAGAGAGAGAGACAGAGACAGAGAGAGAGAGAGAGAGAGAGAGAGAGAGAGAGAGAGAGAGAGAGAAAAAAGTGTAGAACATGAACACAGCACAGGAAAAAGCAGTGGAAAGGTAGAGAAGAGGAGAAGACAGGAGAGAAAAAGGATGAGAATCAAAGTAAAAGAGGAGGAGAGAGTAGATATTATGGGAGGTGGGAGAGAGAGAGAGACAGAGAGAGAGAGAGAGAGAGAGAGAGAGAGAGAGAGAGACAGAGAGAGAGACAGAGACAGAGACAGAGAGAGAGAGAGAGGGAGAAAGAGAGACAGAGAGAAAGAGACAGAGAGAAAGAGACAGAGAGAGAAAGAGAGAGAGAAAGAGAGAGAAACTGTACTGAACGAATGAAGTGCAGAGTATAACTGAATCACATTCACTCAGCAGGAGCTCAGCACTGCAGCTCCCACCCAGGACCCCAGAGGAGAACATCAGCTACGGACTGAAGTATCAGAACCACCTGACTGCGAGAACGTTATGTTTCGATCTAAAGCTTTGTGTTTGGATTTACCAAACAATTTATGCTCACTGTAAAATTGTGGTACTATACACTCTTTAAAATGATGGTTCTCCATAGGTTCCTCAGTAAAGGGAATGGTTCTCTTTCGATCCCTGAGTTCTACATTTTTCTACATATTTCTAGTTGCAGGGTGAAACTGTACTTCAGACTGATGGAGAGTGTGTTGCATATTGTTCTATACAGAACCTTTTCAAAAGCAGTCCTGTATAGCACCAAAGGGGGTTCTGCTATTGTAACAAGCTTGACATTGTCACAGTAGCAGAACCCTTTTCGGTGCTATATAGAACCACACAACACATTCTCCATCAATAAAAAAACAAACAAAACAAAAAACAAAAAAACAAAAGAACAAAAGACCATGTGGTTCTGAATAGAACCATTCCCTGTACTAAAGAACCCTTACAGAACCATACTCTGCAGTACCAATGATACACATAAAGGAAACATTTACACACAAACACATAAGGCAGGTTTCATATAGATACAGCATGATTTGCATTATTATGTGGGTGGGAACAATTTATTAATTTATTCATTTATTCATTTATCCTGAGTTACAACTGCTTGTTCCCATTTTAGTACTATTTTATTGTCATTACTTTATTATTGTGTTTAAAAATGATTTATTTGGATTTATTTTCTTTATTAACTTTTTTGTTCTTCTTTCCTTTTTTTCCAATATTTTTTATCCTGTTTCTGCTGCTATGCTGGCTCGTATCTGCCTTCCTGATTGTAACACAAGTTCAGCTGCATTTTAATACATGCAAAGTATACAGATAATCATTATTCATATGACATGTGCACTTTAATTTGCATTTATATCTGCATAATATTTCAGGTATAGGGTTCGGTATTAGTGTATATATATGCATTTCCATTTTATTTTGCATAATTTGCATATGCTGTACTGTGTAATTTGCCCTGTATAATCCCATATGCCCTATTTCACGGCGCTAATGTCTTCACTGACATTCCTCTTATTCCAAAATGTGGAAAATATTAAAAATAAAGAAAATCCTTCATAAGAATGTGCGTCCAGACGTCTGACTGAGGGCCCAGCGTCCATAACGCAGAACTGACACATACGTTTCACAGTTTTTCAGCCGGTTGTTCAGGATTACAGAACAACAGTGCTTGTCTTTATGTTAGCACACTGAAGCTGTATTGATCTGCAGACCCCTGCAGCCAAACAGCTCAAACATAATAATATGTGAAATATCCATCAGCGTCCACACTGCTGGACACTCCTCTGGTCAGGAGATCCCAACTCCAACCTGCATTCAAACGTTCAAACGTTACAAAAAACAAAAAAAAAACACGGAACACCACGACTCATTTTGACGGCCTACATATCGGTGGTTCATTCCAGGGCAGACGGTATGTTTGGGTGATGTGGTGATGCAATCTGATATCATCAATGATGGACAGTAACCCAGTGAAGATGATTCATATTGATACATATTGTGTTGGGAAAGAGGCCTAATTTAATTGTAAACAGCTTGTCAACTAATATTAAATAAGATGTAAATCAATAAGGTCACAGTGGAGTAAATTCTGCACCACGCCCCCCAGGTTTCCCAGAATGCAACACAAAATTTAGTGTTCTGGGATCAACTTAAGTGGTTCAGATGACCTGCAAAGTTGTGAAAACATAATACTTCACGGTTTCCCTACATCCTAGCAACCACCTGGAATACCACAGAAACCAACTAGCGAGACCCTAGCAACCACTTGGAATACCATAGCAACTGCCAAGCAACACCACAGCAACCACTCCAACCAAAACCATGGAAAGCCAATAGCGCTGGAGCTGAAAACACCTCTTTTTAAAAATATGTGAAGCACAAACATGTATTTGACACTCACTTGTTAAGAGCGTGTTTAGCAGTCTGACGTTTCTCCAGCAGGGGGAGCTATTAGCACACAAATCACCCCAGGACCCACACCAGCAGGAGCTCGTGAATGTAATAACAAACACTAGAGGTGAAGTAGTCATCAAAAGACGTTGGGTTACTCAGTGTTGTGTTATTGGTGTTTGCACATCTATATCCAGTTGATATTCTTCTTATTATTGCTTGTCTGCCAGATTTTTAGATGCTAATTTTTCCCACAGTTTTCGAGATGCTGACACCGAACCAACTCCAGAACGTTCAGTCTTTAAGCAGCCTTCTGATCCGATGTTGGATTTCTGTAGAACGATGGTTACATTATAATTTTTTGCCCAGAGGAATGAACGGCGGAACTATGTGGCCAAACGTTTGCGCATCCCAATACAAGCAACTTCCTAGTAACCACCTGGGATACCACACCAACCGTCCAGCGACACCACAGCATCCACCTTAACCAATACCGCACAATCACTTTGGTTTCTTCAGGAAATACACTTTTTCTAGTGTAAAATGTGATTTTTATAAGATTTTTGATTTCATTCATTTAAACCCAGTTTCCCCTCCTTGGCAGCTGAGATGTGCTTGGTGTTTTAGCACTGGAGCTACAAGGCTAATATAGCTAACAGGTAATGTAAGCTTGTACCCTACCAATTAGCATGGTTCTAACCACAGGCCTAAACCATCACACACTTACTCAGTAATCTGCACAAGTCTTAATTATGTGGTTTCTGGCACTGTATGACTCACTCTTATGCATAAACATGGGCTAATTTTTCCATTTTAATAAGGCATAATATATCAGCCTCCAACAAGTCAGTCAGAAAAGCAGAATCTCTTTTTTACCCTAAAAGTAGAAAAAGCTTTTTATTTTCCTGGAACAGACGGCCAGGTCAAGAGCTTTGGTCACACGGTCAGAAATGGCTCAACGTGTGGACAATAACAGACCGAACCAGAGGACCATCAAATAAAACCCCACGACATTCCACATTCTGTTTGGCTTCCTCTGGGACACTGACCACCGCTCGCTTCATCCCACAGTGCCGTGGATTTGCTGGCCTTGTCTTCAGCCCTGTTTTCTAATTTTGAAGTTGTTTTCTTCGTTAAGGCGCAATTATCTGGCTTTAGGACTCGGTCACTGAACCCAAGGCCTGAATTTTCTCCACCGAGGGAGGAGAAACAGATGGCGGGGAGTCAGAAGACCAGAGCTGGACTTCATATTAACCCTCTGCTGCACACATTAGAGGAGCAATGTATGCAGCAGTTTAGCCCCACCCATTCAGCCTACAGCAGTTTAGCCCCACCCATTCAGCCTACAGCAGTTTAGCCCCACCCATTCTGCCTACAGCAGTTTAGCCCCATCCATTCAGCCTACAGCAGTTTAGCCCCACCCATTCAGCCTACAGCAGTTTAGCCCCATCCATTCAGCCTACAGCAGTTTAGCCCCACCCATTCAGCCTACAGCAGTTAAGCCCCACCCATTCAGCCTACAGCAGTTTAGCCCCACCCATCCAGCCTACAGCAGTTTAGCCCCATCCATTCAGCCTACAGCAGTTTAGCCCCACCCATTCAGCCTACAGAAGTTTAGCCCCACCCATTCAGCTTACAGTAATTTAGCTCCACCCAATCAGCCTACAGTAGTTAGCTGCACCCTCTCCATCATTTCTGTCCTCCATTCATCTTCTTTTTCTTCTTATTTATCTCTTCTCCATCTCCATCATTCATATTTTTTAATTCCTCCCCATTGCTTTCTCTTCTCTCTTTCCCTTTGCGCTCTCTCTCTCTCTCTCTCTCTCTCTCTCTCTCTCTTCTCTCTCTCTCTCTCTCTCTTCTCTCTCTCTCTCTCTCTCTCTCTCTCTCTCTCTCTCTCTGTATCTCTACTCTGCAGCTCTGGGCTGTGTGGAATCAGTTTGTCCGTCCGAGCTCCGTATCATCCTCTCCAAAAAAAGAGGTGGAAATGGAGTGAGGGATTCAGCTGCCGTGGAGGACGAGGATCCTGAGAGGAAAGAGGGGGGAGGGGGGGTCAGCTTCACATTAAAGGCAAAACCCAGAACCGTCGCGCCGTCAGTTCAGTTCAGCTGAGTTCAGTGCAGTTCAGAAGGAGCTCTAACGCTCAGAAACAGCTCTGCAGGCCTCCAGCACATTAATACATTCATGTGTTTTAAAGGCTGAAGTTGAGCTCTGCTGACGGGGTCTCCTCAAAGATCAGCGCTCTGACAGCATCACACTCACTTTACACTTCAGTACACACTTTCGCTCAGCAGCGGGGGCGGAGCCTGAGCACAAAACAGGAAGTCAGGTACAATGCACACATCATCTGAGGTTAAATTGCTTGGTAGGATGCTGATGAACTGAAAAATGTTATTTAATGTTATTTAAAGTGCCTCCAGCCCCACCCATTCAACACTGTACACAATATAACGAGGAGTAGGTGGGGCTAATCTGTTGTAGGCTCAATGGGTGGGGCTAAACTGCTGTAGCCTGAATGGGTGGAGCTAAACTGTAGTCTGAATGGGCAGAGCTAAGCTTTAATTCGAATAGGTGGGTTAAACTGTAGGCTGAATGGATGGGGCTAAACTATAGGCTAAATGGGCGGAGTAAAACTGTAGGGCTGAATATGTGGGGTTAAACTGTAGGCTGAATGGGCGGGGCTAAACTGCTGTAGGCTGAAAGGGTGGGGCTAATTTGTAGGTGAATGGGCAGGGCTAAACCGGAGGCTCCATGGTTGGGGCTAAACTGCTGTAGGCTAAATAAATATAAATATGTATATTGGTAAAACTAATGAATTTAAAACCTGCTGCTGGTGCTGTTTTGTTGATAATGTACGACGTACTGTGGAGCGAACAGCACATTTACAAACCTCAACAATGCTTGGACACTACATCAAAAGAATAAGAGGAAGGAGAAAACAGTTTTTCTAAGATCGGGGCTTTTTAAAATGATTACTTCCATCCCTGACTCAGATTCCCATCAAAAGCTTCCAGATGTGGTTCCTCCTGGCGCTTATTGATTGTCCGTCTTTCATCAGATGAAGCCCTGATCTCCGCTTCTGCTTTTTCTTCCAGCTCGGTCTGTCTGTAGGAGGTCTGATCAGGACACCAAGCCGCAGAGACAGGATGTGTACGATGTGGACGGTGAGAAAGCTTTAGTTCTGCTTTGATTCCGCCTCTCTGTGTCTCTCACCAGCTTTATCACAAGAATCGATGTGATCCTGCATTGATTCTTTTAGCCAACAATACAATGTTTTTTGATACCTTATATTTCTTTCCTTTCTTTGCCGAGTTGAACAGCTGCCCATCCTGTGCGTCTGATGCTGGTGTCTCTTCTGCCTTGATCGGGCGCCACTGCTCGCCAGCCTTCTGGACTGGACTGACCACCATTGAGCTTCTCGCTGTACAACGCTGTGCGATCCTCACCCTCAGGTGCTGCTGCTGCTGCATAATCATAAACTAATCAAATTAACCAGTGCCCACCTGTTTTGTACTATAATATTAACAATGTTTGCTATCCGGTGTCAACCACAGGACAGGTTCCCCTTCTGAGTCTTGGATCCTCTCAAGGTTGCTTCCTCTTGCCCTTAGGGAGTTTTTCCTTGCCACTGTAGCCACTGGCGACGCTCATGGGGGTTTGGACCTGGATCTCTTTTCTTCTTCTTTCTGTAATACTGATTGTTCTGTAAAGCTGCTTTGTGACAGCACCTGTTGTGAAAAGCGTTATATGCTATAAAAGCGGGATGTGGTTGGTTAGTGTAGTGGTTAACACCTCTGCCTTCTACGCTGTAAACAGAGGTTCAATCCCCCACCAGGGCAAGCACCCTATACAATACCAAAGAGTCCTTGGGCAAGACACCTAACACCACCTTGGCCTACCTGTGTAAAAATGATCAAGTTGTAAGTCACTCTGGATAAAAGTGTCTGCCAAATGCTGTAAATGTAAATGCTATATAAATAAACTTTGCTTGCTTATAATTTGCCAGTGTAATGGGGTTCCATACTGGGGTCTGCAGTCGATATGAAATGTGGCGTCAGAGTCACCTGAGGACTCTTATTTTGACAGGCTGCATGCTGAGCACTACCTGTGTTTACATGCAAACATTTTTGCCAACCTGATTAAACACAGTCCGATTACAAGACAAACTGATGAAAATCTTCATTTACACGCTCACTACAAGTAATCCGATCCAAAATGATGCACGAGTGAAGAACCACTTAGAGTAAACGTTACTGTCGCATGCACCCGCCCCCCGGCTCTCACGGCCGTCATCGTCAGGGCCCGAACACCCAGCGATGTCGGACCTCGGTGAGGACGCCGGGGAGGGAGCCGCAAAGCCCAAGCTGTCCCGACGGACAAGAGTGACACGAGTCACGGGAGGGACGGCGGGAAGAGGAGAACGACGACGGTGCCGGCAAGGAGCGAGTCCGACTTGCCAGCTGGGGGCGGTAGCAAGCTCTCGTTCTCTCTTGGCTCCGGTGCTCATAATGGAAGCCAGCTGATGTTGATCTGGCTGGCAGCGTGAGCGCCTTTAAAAAGAGATGAGAGGGAACAGAGAAAGAGGGACGAGCAGCAACAACAAGAGAATGAAGAGCTGAAAAGCTCATGGAAGAGACTGAAATGTCTAGCCAGCTTAAGCCACTGAAAAGTGTGCAGCACAGTTTTGGTTATTTGTGTTCTGTTTATGTGCTTTGTGAAAGTAAAGTCATGATCGCCGCAACTGTGAACCCTGCCTCCAGCATCCTCATGACGTGCTACAGTTACCATGACAGCGAGCATCACGTGAGTCCAGTCAGAGTGAGATGAGCAGCAGTGAGCAGTGCTTGTGTTTTTAACTGCTTTAAAATGACGTCAGACTCAGGAAAACGTCCTTCACACGTCCTTATTAAAGAAGGCCGAGAGGAAGACGTCGTGTTCTGAGACGCACAAGCTGGACGTCCGTCCCACCGCCGTCTTTTAAAGATCAGAGCATGAACTTCGTCTCCTCTGCAGACCAGTTTCTGCTCCGCCGTGTTGAACGGTATAAACTCTCACTATGACGTGACGCACATGCAGAACGGACTGAAACTTTCCGATAGGGAAAGTAATCGGATACAGGATACATGGATATTACTTTTCCATTTAAAGGATTATTTACAGGACTACCCACCGGATAGGAATTGTATTCCAAATGGCCTCAATCTGACTACTCTATTCCGATTGAAGTGTTTACATGGACGTATTCTTTTCCACTTGAGCTATTAGTCGGATTATTAATGGATTAATAGGCAGCATGTAAACGTGGCGAGTGTGAGCACAGCAGTAAACAGAGTAGCTTACCAAGCTGACAGTGAGAGCAGAGCGCTAGCCTAAGCCTGAGAGCCAGATTCTCTTTGTTTCTCTCTGAGTTTAGGAATTTTATCTCACAGTATCTTTTATTATATTATATTATATGAATTATATTCCAATTCATATATCCACTCTGAATCAAATAGTCCAGTTACTGTAATTAAAGTGTAAAGCAGCTACACTGAGAACTACAAGTCAGCAGCTTCCACATGAAGGGTGGGATAATTACAGTATCATCAGTGATTTTATGTTAATTTAAATGAGACTTTTTAAATCCCACAAACGGGGAAATTCCACCTCCGCATTTAACCCATCCATGAAGTGAAACACCACATACACACAAGTGAATACACACACAATAGAGGGCAGTGAGCACACTTGCCTGGAGCAGTGGACAGCCCTATCCTTGGCGCCCAGGGAGCAATTGGGGGTTAGGTGTCTTGCTCAAGGACACCTCAGACATGGACTGTCAGCACTGGGGATCGAACCGGCAACCTTCGTCACAGGGCCAGTTCCCTGACCTCCAGCCCACGACTGCCCCTTAGTTTCTTGTGTTACTTTGTAAAAAGGGAAGATGATGTCTGCAGAATCTGTGTAGCATTATATTAGTTATCTTAGATGGACAGGAATGTCACACTCACATAAGCGTCCATGTAACCACAGACCGAAAGGTATTAGTGTGGTTTTGATAGACAGTTTACATAAAATTCATTTAAATTTAATTTCATATCAGCAGATTTGTGTCTACATACCGTATGTCTCTGTTTTAGAAATGACAAAAATAGGGCAAAAATGTTCCAGTAAGTGATTAGAAGTGTCCTGCACATACGAGTCCCGGAAACTAGCAACAGCAGAACTGCCATCTACACCAGCTTCTGAGGTCCAGGGGTCATACTAGAGGAAATCTCCTCTCTGTATGTCCTTAGTTAAGATCTGTCAACAAGTCAGAAACACGGCGGCCTCTGATTGGGCAACAAGTCCAGAGCACAGCCTCTGATTGGTCAACAAGACAGAAACATGGTCTCCGACTGGTCAACTAGTCAGGAGCGCCTCCTCTGATTAGTCAACAAGTCTGGAACACAGCCCCTGATTTGTCGACAAGTCAGAAACACGGCCTCTGATTTGTCGACAAGTCAGAAACACGGCCTCTGATTTGTCAACAAGTCAGAAACACGGCCTCTGATTGGTCAACAAGTCAGGACCACAGCCTCTGATTGATCGACAGGTCAGTCAATTATCTCCTTAACTATCTGGAAGGGCTCTTGCTTGCCCACCACGATCCCCAACTACAATATCATCATCACGTAGTGAGGGTTAGTGGGTGCAATTGGAAGATGGTATACTGCACATATCTCAAGAGCAACCAACCTACTGACCAGAGCTCTAATAAAGCTCTCAGCTCTGCCTGTAGATTCTTCACCACGATAACACAGTGTGTTTGTTTTGATCAGAGACTCCCTGCCGCTCTCTCACACGTCTCATCAAGCTTTGACGCATGCACTGGCTCACGCAACACAACATCTCTACTGAAAAAGAAATATTTATGAGAGCTTTTCATTAAAGTTTCAGCGATTACGAGGAGCAGATCATCTTTGTTCAGCTACACGTAGCATTTCTAAGGGAGACATAGACGAATCGACTCAATGAAACCTCCAGCTCAAAAGACCAGACTGCACGTCCTCTACAGAGCAGCTCTGAGACTCTGAGATCGGAGATCTCTGAGCAGGAGATGAAGTTTTTACTGTTACACTGCAGATATCAAACTACGGCATACGTTCGTAGAGAAAACAGGTAATCATAACATAGTAGACGCTGAATAATTCTTAATAGATTTTGAGTAATTTATAGTAGATTCTAATACAGAATATGTTATAGAGATACTGAATAATCAATAGTAGATACTGAATAATTTGTAGATGTACTGAATAATTAACACTAGCTGCTGAATAATTAATAGAAGATTCTATATAATTAAAAGTGGGTATTTAATAATACAACGTGATATTGAATAATTAATAGTAGGTACTGAACAATTAATAGAAGATACTGAATAATTCATTGAAGATCCTGAATAATTTGTAGATGTACTGAATAATTAACACTAGCTGCTGAATAATTAATAGAAGATTCTATATAATTAAAAGTGGGTATTTAATAATACAACGTGATATTGAATAATTAATAGTAGGTACTGAACAATTAATAGAAGATACTGAATAATTCATTGAAGATCCTGGATTATTTGTAGAGGTATTGAATGATTAACACTAGCTGCTGAATAATTAATAGTAAATTCTATATAAATAAAAGTGGGTATTTAATAATACAACATGATATAGATACTGAATAATTAACAGTAAATACTAGATCATTTCTAGTAGATACTGAATAATTCATAGTAGATCATTTATACTAGACACTGAATAATTCATAGAGGTATTGAATGATTAACACTATATACTGAAAAATTCATAGTAGATACTAAAATATTAATATTAGATGCTGAAATATTACCTGTATATACTAGATAATTTATAACAGATGCTGAATAATGCAGTGTAGATATTACATATTTAATAGCAGATGCTGGATAATTCATTGAAGATTCTGGATAATTCATAGTAGATACTAAATAATAAGTCTTAAGATTAATAAATGAATAATAACCCTGCAGTTTAAGGGGTTAATCAGACTAAAACCAGTGATGGACTTCAAATCCAAACATGTTTCAAAGCAAAAATGCATCTTTTTTTTATCAATAAAGCAGCACTCTGAACACTGAGTGGAGCATTTCCTTTAGAGAAGAGGTCAGTAACCCTGCTCATGGAGATCTACTGTCCTGCAGAGTTTAGCCAATCAAGCAAATCAAGGACAGGTGAGGAAGGTAGATCTCCAGGACCAGAGTTGGTGACCACTGGTTTCGAGTACACTCTTTCATTGTTTAAAATACGCATCCACTTTAAGAGTGAATAAATCTCCAAGCTGTGATTGACTAACGATGGCCTCCGGCTCCAGAATGACCAACCTGATGTATAACGTATCAGGAAGTCCAGGACAAAGGCATGTTCAGCTGTTACGGTTTAGTCTGGATCTCCAGGAATGCGTGGAGAATGGGAGGGCTTTGGCTGAGTCAGGACAGAGAGCCCAGGGGTCAGGGAGTTGGGAGGTCTGGGGCGTTGGGGGGTGTTTTGGCTCTGAGAACAGAGAGCAGGTGGTGCGATGAAAGATTCAAAGATCTTTCCATGTGACTGTGTTTGGAGGGGCTGGTCAGCAGTGTCCAGTGCACTGTGGAGCAAAACTTGTATATGGCCAACAGACCAAGAATTTAGTGAAAACTGTCTTGTACAGTCTGACAGTGATGGTGGTACGACTGGAAAATCTAATCTAAATCTAAGCCCACCTGCTTCTGTCACTTACCAACTCAAAATGACTGCTCAAATATACTTTTTAATATTACAATATTATTCTGAAATTGAACAAACTCTCCTAATATATTCAATATTTAATATTTTTGACATTCATTTTGACATTCAAATGTCAAAAACTCTTCATAGAAAAAATTCAGCTCTTATGTGACTCTACAGTTTGGAAGCTGAAAATAAATGGTGAAAAGAAAGGGGCCCTAAAGCAGAGCCCTGGGGGACACCATATTGCACTCACTCTATATTCAAAAAACACTTCATTTACACTGACAAAATGGCATTCCATCAAGTAGGTCCTAACAGAGATCCTACGAGATGGTTCTAACTTCACATTACTTCCTCCTGGATTAAACAAAATATTTCTGAAAGATTTTCAAGGTCTAAGCTTCTTTGTTGTATCTTGTCATCAAATTTTATTAGCTATGCCATTCTCTCTTCATCCAGGGTCGACCAAAAGAGGATGGGATCCTCCTTGGGTTCCTCTCAAGGAACTCCTAGGGAGTTTTTCCTTGCCACTGTCGCCTCTGGTTTGCTCATGGGGGGCCTGGACCCGGATTCATTTCCTTGCGTCTACACATGGACCCCCTTTTATTTTCTTTTATTTTCTCTGTTTTCTTTTTTCTTTTGATCCTTCCACAAACTGCTTTTCCGTAAAGCTACTTTGAGGCATCACTAGTTGTAAAAAGTGTTATACAAATAAATGTTGTTGTGAACTCGGCGAGAACATCCATCTAAACCAGCCCCACTTTCATACCTATCAAATCCTGAAGTACAAGCAGAAAGACGTCTGCAACCGGTAAATTAGTAAAACACTGAATCAGTGCTTGGTGTTTTTCCGAAAGCCAGACTCCAAAAAGGTTAAAGGAAATTATGTCGCATGCAACTCGCAATGTGCAACTAGCGGCATGAAAGTTGCATGTAAGTCAGCCTTACAGGAGCCTTGCAGAAAACATTTGATGTAACACCACGCACTGGACACACCCACACCGTTGACCATAATCTCTCGCCCTTTAGGAATAAAAGAGAACAAATCTGAAACATTGACACTAATATTGACATTAATTAATCATTTCTGTTCTGCTCTGGGTGCTTATGAAACAGTCAGCGGAGCCAGAGCGCCGGGCTTTTCACCACTCTCTTTGTGTGGCTGTAAATCTGACTCATCTCCAGCTGCCCTGAGGTGAGGAGCGCTTTAATCAGGTGCGCCGGCCGAGCACTACAGGCCTTTGTGTTCGGGAATAATTGGAGTCCTTGATTTAGGAGCTAAGAAGGAAAAGTAATTGCGTGTATAGGTCATTACTGCGGCCATTGTACTGCCCATACTCGCTGATCTAGCGGTCACTTCTCCAACGAGAAGACACAAAAAGAACAAAAGGAAAACCATTTACCACCTTGGCTGGTTTCTAAAGACAGAGTTCCCAGTCTTATTTCTCACTGTTCGCTGGAAATAACAGCAGCCGTGAGTGAAATGCCAGGAATGAAAAGGGCATGAAATGCAAGGCTGCGAATAAAGAAGCAGCCAAATGACCGCTGATTTCAGAAGAATGGACGGATGCTGATGGACACAAACTAACACAAAAAGGAGAAAAAGCTACAGAGAAATGAAATGGAGCGGCGAAATCAATCAGCGTGTCGCCTCTTCACAGCTGCTGCAGGACGTTATTAATTACTGAGCACTCACGGCACTTAAACAGCGTTCTGCCTGGCTGAGCAGGACACTGCGCAGGTTCTGGACAAAGGAGCCTACGTCCACATGGGTTCTAGCTTTTCAAAGGTTTTCTTTGCTGTTTTGCTCAGTTAACATTTTAATTAGAAAGCTGTTTGGATCTCGCCACAAAACACACCTGCAGAACTGAAGGAATTCCTGACAGATTCCTGACCTTGAGAGTAATGCCGAAAAATGGACGAAAATGAGCGATGCTGTAACACAGGGGTGAGGAACTGGAGCCCAACACAGCTGGGTGATTTCCCCGCTGTAGCACACCAACCAAACCTGGTCATTAACTCATTTACACGTACAGCTGTTCAAAAAACTTGAAAAAGTTCAAAGGCCATTATGTTGCCACTGGTCACATGTCGTGAGTTGCATGAAAACCAGCTAT
The DNA here is from genome assembly GCF_015220715.1 of Pygocentrus nattereri. Lineage (NCBI taxonomy): Eukaryota > Metazoa > Chordata > Actinopteri > Characiformes > Serrasalmidae > Pygocentrus > Pygocentrus nattereri. Next base: position 38,039,797 of record NC_051223.1, read on the forward strand.
AAAGGCAACTTCATACAGGCACTGCTTTCTGACTCCTAGACAGACAGACACACAGGCAGGTAGATAGACAGACAAGACAGACAGACAGACAGACAGACAGACAGACAGGCAGACAAAACAGACAAGACAAATATATATAAAAACAAAGATAGATAGACAGACAGACAGGTAGATAGATAGATAGATAGATAGATAGATAGATAGATAGATAGATAGACAGACAGACAGACAGACAGACAGACAGACAGATAGATAGATAGATAGATAGATAGATAGATAGATAGATAGATAGATAGACAGGTAGATAGATAGATAGATAGATAGATAGATAGATAGATAGATAGATAGACAAACAGATAGATAGATAGATAGATAGATAGATAGATAGATAGATAGGTAGATAGATAGATAGATAGATAGATAGATAGATAGATAGATAGATAGATAGATAGGTAGGTAGATAGATAGATAGATAGATAGATAGATAGATAGATAGATAGATAGATAGATAGATAGATAGATAGATAGATAGATAGACAGACAGGTAGATAGACAGACAGGTAGATAGATGTCTGATGCACTGGAACCATACGCCTCTAAAATGATCGATTCCTTTTATCGATGCCGGCATGTTTTTCTGACAGCTGCCCGTTTCAAATAACGATGCATCGTGACGCCAATCACTGCATCTGCACAGCTTCATTAGCTGAATAAGACCACAGCAGTGCTGCTGGCAACATCTGTAAAATGATCATTCGAGTACTGAAACCACCAGCAACGTGTTGAAACCTAACGTTGATATCTTTCCATACAGCTCGGGCTATAATCCCAGGAAGTCCATGCATTTGACACTCCATGGACGAGCACACTGCATCCCAACAGAGCGTCAGTACAGAGGGTAAATATCCTCTTACACTAACAGCGCCACACAGCCACGGCCAGCAGAGCCTTTCTTTGACTAAGAAAAGCGAAATAAAAGCAAATGCTGGGCAAACACTTCATCCGTCTGTTTCAGATTCGTTTTCCAAGTCTTATCCTTTTTAAAAAAAGGAGCACTGCAATTCATTTTAACAGCTGCCAGAGAGGATAAAACAGCTGTGCTGACACTGAAAATGGACACACAGAAAAAACTGATCAGGAATCAATAAGGGAATCGTTGAAGAATCGGACCGATAAACAGAATCAATAATAGCGCCGATATCAGTTAAAGGTTATCGATTCCCACCCCTGCTCTTCATACTAAGCAGAAAAGGTGCCCCTCCAAACTTTTCCAAGTGAGTCCACCCGTCTGTATACAGACAGACAAATGTGCAGTGACCTTAAAAGTATTTGGACATTTGTTTCATGCTTAAAACCGTATAACGCTCGTTGTGTCTTTGCAGATCTTCTGCAGGTTTATATCCAAACTGTCTTTGCTTCTGAGTTTATGACCCATCAATAAAGACGAGCGACACCACTTCATACTAACGCTGTTTGGTATCCGGTGTGGTCCAGAGGAGGATGGGTTCTCCTTCTGAGTCTTGGTTCCTCTCAGTGTTTCGTCCTCTTGCTCTTAGGGAGTCTTTCCTTGCCACCGTCGCCACTGGCGACGCTCACGGGAGCTCAGACCTGGATTTTTCTGTAAAGCTGCTTTGTGACGACACCTGCTGTAAAAACCGACGTTCATATAAAACCAATATCTTCGAAGATGCATTTCTAAAATGATTCTATGATTAGTTTCTAAGCTCCAAACTGCTTGTATGAAGCTGTAAAATCGTAAACGTTTTCGCCGACAAACGGAGCTGTGAGTGATTTCATGATAACTGATTCATCTGTAGGGCGTTTAGAATGAACTGATTAAGACACTGACACTCACAATGCCTCATATTTGAAATCTGACAAGCAAATCTCACCAATTACACAGACATTCAGAGTGTTTTTGTGACAAATTACATTAAACAGAACATTAAAGCTTTTTTCCATTTTTATCATGTCCTAACTTTATTGTAAACTGTGAATGAAGTGTTGGTTTAAATTTGAGCGTTTAGTTTAAAGCATTTCAAGCTACACTGTGTGAGTTATTAAAGCAGTAGATCCCGAGAGGTTGTGTGTTATCGCGAAACGACATCTCAGCTGTGATCTGGTGGCTGTAGATCATCACAGCCGTGATGTTATAGTGACTCACTCCTCGAGTGCTCTACTGCTTTAATACAGCAGTTAAATAAATACAGTAAGAAATGAATAAACTGGCCGTGAACGTGGCGTTTAATATGTTTTAATGTTCAGTTCCTTCCTCCTAATTAAAGCTCCTTAACGAGCAGCTCGTTGCTACGAAAGAGTAACGAGCTCCGCCCACTCGCTGCTCAGCCAGAAGTTCGTTCTCCAGCTCCTCACACTAAATTCCCAAACTGTCGTCTCCACTGAGCAGCTTTGTTTTTTACTGGGTCAGTTTTATGGCTCAGTCTGATTTGGTCCGACTCTGAAGATCAGACACGTCTGGCGAATGGTGTTGGGTTCATTTCCGGCTGATTCCAGGCTGTTCAGCTGTTCTTCTGTCTCAGCTGCCGACTGAAAAGCTGCTCAGTGGTGACGACAGTTTGGGAATTTAGTGTCGTCTCGTCTTCAGAGTCGGACCAAATCGGCTGTCGGTCAGATGTGGTCTTAACAGTGTCCGTTTTCTCTTTGTGGCAAAGTCAGAAGTAAAAACGTTCAAATGGCTCGAGCGTCTCCTACAGCTGTCAAAGTCGTTGCTTAGCAACAGCATCTCAGTGGAGTGATAGTGTTTGTTGATGTTATGCTGAAATAACAGCACCGTTAGAACGCCTCTCAACCAATCAGCTCGCATGGCTGGTACTAACTGTTGTATAATACGGAATAACAGTTATTATTATCACAAACTTGTGAGTGATACTGTACCTATGTTGAAATACTGCGTAGGGGCCGATGTAGGTGGATAGACAGACAGACAGACAGACAGACAGACAGATAGATAGGTCATCACAAAATAGCTCCCAGAGGCGAACTGAACCACAGAAACCTGTGATTTTTTGTGGGCTTCTGTTCATTAGGCTCATTATGGAGTGGTCACAAACCACAAACTAGTTAAAATCCAATTGGTCCACATAAACAGCAGGTGTGTAATGCTGGCGAAGAAAGCAGATACAAGTGCTCGAATGCTGAATTGGGCAGGTGTCAAAATACGGACCTCTTTCTTTAGTTCGGTTCATTTGGACAGGTGTGAACACTCCACTTGTAATCAGGTTCACACCAAACAAATGAACAGTGGTCTGGCAAAACCCACGGGTCTCTTCTCTGCACTGAATTTGATGTGTATCTGGACTATGGGTCAGTGACTCTGACCACCCCCCTCCAACCCCCAGTGCTTACATATTGCCACCAAAACAACCATAAATATAGCACCTCCTTCATCTGTTCCAGCACACCTGCAAAAAACATCCCTGGCGCATCCCCTGATAGACAGACAGACAGATCAGGAGTATCTCACTCATCTCAGTGGGTCACAGAGTGTCCGCTGTTGGTCAGTGTTCAGCAGTAATGGACCCCTACAGCTCAGCTGCGACGTGAAGAACCGAAGGACTTTATTTTCCTCTCCACAGTCTGCAGGGTTCTGCTTCAAACACAGCAGAACATCAGGGGATCTCTCCATCATTACACACGCTCACCACACACTGAGGAGACCCCCCGAGTCACTCTGACACTGAATCACGCTCACACAGAGCAGAGTCTGGTGCCAGTAACGCTTCTGCTTCGTCAGTAAACACTTGACCGTCCTTGTCAGGAAAATATTTGTGTTCTTGGCTGAAAGCCTGGAGAACCGGCAGGACACAAACACAAACACACACACACACACACACAGATCAGGAATGGGGAAAAGAGGGCACAGCACAAATAATGAGGATGGCAGCTGGAGAATCTTCATCAGCATCACCAGGGCTGAACGATCAATCGCTGTAATATCGTGTATCAATCGCTGTAATATCGCGTATCAATCGCTGTAATATCGCGTATCAATCGCTGTAATATCGCGTATCAATCGCTGTAATATCACGTATCAATCGCTGTAATATCGCGTATCAATCGCTGTAATATCACGTACATACGTGACATATAAATATGTACATAAGTACACATGAGGGTCATTTTCCAGAAACATCCATTGCACTTAAAAACATGTTAGGGATGCAATTTATTCTTATTTTAAAATAAAACAATATGTTATTTTAACAGTTACACCTTCTCGAGCCTCATTTCAGCCATACTGGTTTTTAAATCAATTATCTAGAACTCCAAGCACCATAGAAGAGCTTGTCTCCACAGCCATGTATAAAGGCTGAGGCCGTATTTTGAGGTAAAAAAAACATTTTTCTGCAGTTTTTACTGCAATAATCTATACAAGACTATGGAATGTATACATTAAATGACAAAGAAAACAAAAGCCAAATTAATATTATAAAATTTGTAATGAAAGTTCCCCAGGAGTCGTGTCACTGGTGTTACTGCGTAACAAAAAAGTCTCTTATTTTGAAATAAGAGTCACGCCGATGACGTCACTCGACCTCCCTTGACCTGTTTTCTGAGGATCTATGAAGAGAAGCTCATGGTGAGTCCACCGTGTCTCTCAGTTCTCAGAGATCTTCTCATTCAGCTCATGATCTCATATGAAGCTTTTAGCTGACGTCACTGGTGTGACCGACTTTATTCTGAGGTCACTGTGAAAAAATAGAAGACAAATGGATTAAATTCCATATTTTAGTGGACGTTCCCTGATGGACAGCCTGTGGTTTGATGTTCTACAGCAGCTGTTTAGTAAAATGCATTGATCATTAAAAACGTCTCTGGTGTTTCCTTTATTATGTGTAACACCAATGACGGTCAGTGACACCAGTGACTCCTATGGAGAGAAAGGAAAGTGGACGTTTCTGTAGGATGACCCATTAATACAGATGAGTTTGACCAATCAGAGGCAACCAAATGCCCACATGTATGACATCACAACCTGTTTTCTTCTTTCCAAACAAAGCGAGACCTGGAGCTTTGTTAATCTCTAGCATCCACTCTGTAGCCTTAACGTATTCTGGAGAACAGGACTCCACCGGCATCAGCAGCGTTCCTCTAGAAAAATTCCATCATTACTGAGATCACATCCCTCCCTTTCCTGATCCTGTCCCTCTATATCCTGACTCTGTCTGTCTCTGTTTTGGTGCCATACCTCTTTCTCCTGATCCTGATCCTCTCCTTTCTGATTCTCTCCCTGTCTTCCCTGACTCTGTCACTATCATTCCCTATTTCCTCCTTCTCTTCCTTGATTCCATCCACCTG